>NC_133649.1:100401718-100666257 GCF_009905375.1 Apium graveolens
TATGCTAGAGGATAGCGGTAACTTGCATATACCCTTAGTATAGGGACCCAAAAGGTGAGCATATTTTCTAAACCGGGAGTCGAGGATCCCGAGTAGATTTTGTATATATGTATATAAATAAATATATATATATATATATATACTTATATATATATGGTTATAGTTTTCCAAACTATTAATCGAATAAGGTTTATTCGATAACTTTATTTTATTATTGAATATTATTTCGAATATTCATTCGAGGACTTATGACTCCTTTTATTTTATTATTTGAATATTATTTGAATATTCATTCGAGGTCTTATGACTCAGTTTATATTATTTAATGAATATTATTTGAATATTCATTTGAGGATGTATGACTCCTTTATTTTTATTTAATGAATATTATTTATAATATTCATTCGAGGTATTATGACTCCGCTTATTACTGAATTATATTTTTTATTTTATTAAAGAATAAGGTGTCAATAATCAAACTTATTTTCGATTATTCAAATAAAGATAGTACTTTCGTATATGTATATCTTTGGTTATTTAATACTCGGTTCAAGTATAAGTTTTAATACTTCTACTTCAATTATTTTTATAAGATTATTCTTTGTGGGAATATTATTTAAATAATAATATTCAGACATTTTCTAAATATACTGGGGACTGATTTACTTCATTAAATCAGCTTTACTCCAAACACTCTTTAAAGTATTTTCGAGTCTTCAAAATGATTTTTAAAAGTTAGAGCGGATCCCAAAACTCATTTTTATATTTAAGATCTTCCTTTTTAAGGGGATTTAAATACTCGCTCAAAACCTGAGGGATCCGGCTCTGTGGTGTATTTTATATTCGCAACAAGGTTGCAGTTTTGATAAATGAATTGATTACTTACCCAACGTTCGGGAAGTAAGTCCATCTATTGAGTCGGCAAAAGCAACATGGGCTTAGTGGGCGTCCATGATAGTGTAAGTGGCTCAGTGGGAGTCCATCAAATGCATAAGTGGCTGAGTGGCAGTCCAGCATAAGGTCCTATTACGACCAGGGTGATGACCAGTGGGGAATTCGTCCATCTACTAGTAGAAAAGGTTACTTATTGGTATCTTTGCCTGATCAGCAAGATATCTGGTTTATGCCAAAATTCTTTTCCTTTCCAAATTTATTGGATATTGCAATTTTGTTCATACTTTACATGACAGAGGTTTTCAGGAAATGTATAAAGAAGATGTATATGTGGATATATATATATATATATATATCAGAACTTAATGAAGTATATCATAACTTCATTTCCTTTAATAATATTTCAAAGGTTTAATCTATTCAAATCTTGTCTTGTAGTCTCATCTATGTGATGAACTGGTAAAACCTCATTATACTTTGAACAATGGTAGTTCAAGTAGCTTTATAAATGATATAAGTGTAGTGAAGTATTTGGTAACTTCATCCCTTGTTTTTACTTATATCTAGTAAGTAATTATCTTACACTTGGTAAAAGATTTTAGTAAGTATCCATTTAGATACTTATATTATTGTTATCACTATGTATTATCTTGCGAGCTGTAAGGCTCACTCTTGCTTTATTTCTTCATCACACAACAACAGTTAGGAAAGATGGCCAGACTCCAGCAGACCCAGCGCAAGCGCGTGGGAAGCGTCCCGCGTCTTCCCGATGATGTTGTAGCTGCTATAGCTGCAGAGGTAGATCTATTGTAGATCAGACCATCTACTTTTGAGAATCAATTATGTATAATTATAACTTGTGGCAGATAATGGCAAATAACTGTAAATTTATCAAGTAATCATTTTGGGTTGTAATAACTTTTAAATTGTGGATTCAAAGACTTGTACTTATTTCAATTTCATCTCTGAGACTATAACGGGTTGTGGTGTGTGTTAGTGTGGGGTCACAGCATAAGGTTATTATTATTAATTAAGTGAAGTGATATTGTGGAATGAAAGACCGTGATGACCCGGATCCCCGACCCCGGATCTGGGGGTGTTACAGAAATGGTATCAGAGCCAAGCGTTATAAACCTCAGAGATTATGCGTCGATATAATAAAAAACTCACAAAGATAATAAGAACTCTTGCCAAGTTCATGGTCGGACTACTTAAAGTAGTGCTGACAGTTAAAACCCTTACGGGAACCCTTATAAGTATCATGATAGTAACTTAGCTCGTTTAATGTGTAGGCGCCTGAGATAGAGGACCCTGAGATGTTCGAGCGTGAGCATGATGAGGCACTGCTAGATGTTGAGGATCAGGAAGAGCCTGAGATGGAGGAGGATGAGGAGGACCCCTCAGAGGAGTCAGAGATGGAGGTCATTGCTATTTTAGATGAGGAGGACCCCTCAGAGGAGTCAGAGACAGAGGTTATTGCTATTCCAGATGAGGAGGACCCGGATGAGGTCCCAGTAGCTGAGGAGCGTGTTGGACCTATGGTAGTGTATGCTGGTACCCCATTACCCACACTTCCGGTGGTCAGAGCCCCTACCCCTCCACCACTATCTTGGATTCCCGATGATGACAGCTCAGAGACCCATACTTCCGAGCCTAGGCAGACCGAGGAGGCACCCTCAGCGGCTCCGGATTCATCACCTCTTGACCCTGCCCACAGGCAGTCTTCGTTAGCTCATGGATATGTTCAGGATGTTCTGAGGACCCGAGTGGCTGTTGCCGAGGGCCGACTGGATGAGGCCAGGAGGGAGTTGGATGCGGAGAGGGCGGGTAGGCGTACCCAAGCTTATGAGACTAGGGCTTCTATACCCCGATCCTTGAGGAGGGAGCTTACGGGGATAGAGCTCACGTCCCGAGCGAGACTCGGATCTCTCCAGGGGGACAGGCATGGTAGGATCTCCAGGCGGCAGGCCGACTATATCTTCCGTCGTGCGATGGAAAGGGTATGGGAGCTGACCCGCTCCGGTGTGTGATTCAGGATTGATGATGGAATAGTCTAGTTGTCTAGTTAGCCGAGGCCTTAGTAAGAGCCAATTTTCCGGGATAGTTGACTTGTATATAGCATCCCTTTTTCTGACTAGACAGATAGACTCTTGTGTATCACTTTTGGGACAGATGACTGTAGCACTGTTGTACTTTTGACCATATCAAACTATGTATTTCTCGCATTATGTATATATTTGTTTCCTTTCGGTTCAGTTCCATAGTGACGGGATCACTGCTTTTATCATTATTATTACTGCACTTCGTATTAGAACTTTCTTAAAATAATAGAATTGCGATATACGTTCTCCCCATTATAAGAGCTGTGCAAGGCACAATGTTGTATATGATTGTGACCTAACGTTGAATTTCCCAATAATTTTTTTTATTATCAGAATCATGCCGCCAAGAAAGATTGGAACTAGGGCGAACCCTGGATCTGAGGACCAGGGAAGCCATAACCAGGATGATAGGAACCAGGAACACAGTGAAGAGGAAGATGAGGATTATGTGGAACAGGATGACTCCCTGTATGAAGAGGAAGAGGAAACATATGATGTTGAGGGATTTGAGATAGAGGCTGAAGAAGGAGAAACTGAGGTTGAGCAACCGGTACCAAACCCAAGCATGGATCCCATGGGCCAGTTCATGCAACTCCTAAGGCAGAATTTGGAACGTCAACCCAACCCACCCCCTCAAGGAAATAACAATATTGTGGCAAACTCTTTTAGGGCTTTTAAGTCCCTTAAGCCCCCTGAGTTCCACGGATCAGCCGACCCAGTTGAGGCAAGGGCATGGTTAAAGGAAATGGAGAAATCCTTTGAGATTTTGAGTACCGATGAGGCACAGAAGACTGTATTTGCTACCTACCTTCTGAAAGGAGAAGCTAACTACTGGTGGGAGGCCAAGAAAAACATGGAGACAGATGCTATTATAACCTGGGAGAGATTTAGTCAGTTGTTTCTGGGAAAGTATTTCCCGAGGTTTATGGAAAACCAGATAGAGCTCAAGTTCTTGGAGCTAAAGCAGAATAACTTGTCTGTAGCAGAGTACGAAGTGAAATTTACTGAGTTATCAAGGTTTGTGCCGGAGTTTGTGAGCACCGAGGAAAAGAAAGCTAGGAGGTTTCAGCAGGGGCTGAAACCGTGGATTCAGAATAGGGTGGCAATCCTTGAGCTTACGGACTATGCCACTCTGGTGCAAAAGGCAACGATTGTAGAAGTCGGAAGTGAACAGATGCAGAAGGAAAGAGAGAAGAAAGGAATAAAGAGGAAAAGTATGAGCTTGGGTGGAGGTTCCGCAGGAAGGAGCTTCCCAACTAGATTTAATCGAGGAGCAGTGTCCCTACCAGGAAGGAACACTGGGTTTAAGCGGCCAATGAGTGTGAGCGTGAGCCAGGGCGGCCAGAAGTCAAGAATGTCTTATTCCAACCAGTCTCGACCCCCATTGCCAGCCTGTAACATATGTGGAAGGAATCACACTGGGGAGTGTAAAGGAAAGCCAGTAACCTGCTTTAAGTGCGGTCGGGAAGGCCACTATTCAACTAAGTGCCCATCATCAACCCCTGCCGTCATTCCAACCACCACTTGTCATCAGTGTGGACGCCCAGGTCATTGGAAGAGGGAATGCCCAATGAACAAACCAGCAGCTTCTGGAGCAAGCAGGGCTGCTTCTAATAAGCCACCTACTGCAAGGACTTTCAATATGACAGTCCAGGATGCTATGAAAGATTCAGATGTGATAGCAGGTACCCTTTCTCTAAATTCAGTCAGTGCAAATATTTTATTTGATTCGGGAGCAACTAAATCTTTTATATCAAAGGACTTTGCGCGTAAGTTAAGACTTAAGGCTGAACCCTTGATAGAACCCTTACAAGTAGAAATAGCCAATGATGAAATTATTTCTGTTAACCAGATTCACCCCGCCTGTGAGATAGGCATAGGGGAGCAATCTTTTAGTGTTGATCTGATTCCTTTTAAATTAGGGGAGTTTGATGTAATTTTGGGAATGGACTGGCTATCTAGCAATGATGCTCAGATAGACTGTAAAGGGAAGAAAGTTAAGCTAAATATCCCAGGGAAGAAAAAAGTTATATTTAGAGGAAAGAGGCAGACGCAGAAATTTTTGACCATGGCCCAAGCTAAAAGGATGCTACGAAAAGGAAATGAGGCCTACCTAGCCTATGTGGTGGACACGCAGAAGGAGGTGCCCAACTTACAAGATATTCCAGTAGTCAACGAATTTGAAGATGTATTCCCACAAGACCTTCCGAGATTACCACCCGATAGAGTGATTGAATTTGCTATTGAGTTGGCCCCGGGGACGACGCCAGTTTCAAAGGCACCTTACCGGTTAGCCCCGTTAAAAATGAAGGAATTAGCTATCCAATTGCAGGAACTCTTGGATAAGGGTATGATAAGACCCAGTGTGTCTCCGTGGGGAGCACCAGTTTTATTTGTTAAGAAGAAAGATGGGAGCATGAGGCTGTGCATAGACTATCGCGAGTTGAACAAGCTAACCATAAAGAACAGGTACCCATTACCTAGAATAGATGATCTGTTCGACCAGCTAAAGGATGCTGTTTATTTTTCCAAGATCGACCTGAGAACTGGATATCACCAACTAAAGATTAAACCCGAAGATATTTCCAAGACAGCGTTCCGTACCAAGTATGGGCATTATGAGTTCTTGGTAATGTCCTTTGGATTAACCAACGCTCCAGCGGCTTTCATGGATTTAATGAATAGAGTATTTAAGAAGTACTTGGACAAATGTGTGATAGTTTTTATCGATGATATTTTGATATACTCAAGGACTGAGACAGAACATGCAGAGCATTTGAGGATAGCTCTAGGAATACTCAGAGAGGAACAGTTATATGCCAAATTCTTGAAGTGTGAATTCTGGCGGAATGAAGTACAATTTTTAGGACATGTGATTAATAAAGAAGGAGTATTGGTCGACCCCTCCAAGATAGAGGCGGTCTCAAATTGGGAAAGGCCAACCACACCCACAGAGGTAAGGAGTTTCATAGGATTGGCCGGCTACTATCGTAGATTTGTACAGGACTTTGCGAAGATCGCAGCCCCTTTGACACGACTTACTCGTAAGACAGAGAAGTTTGAATGGACGGAGAAATGCGAGAACAGTTTTCAGGAATTAAAGAAAAGGTTGATAACGGCTCCGGTATTGGCATTGCCGGACGGAAAAGGAGATTTTGTGATATATAGTGATGCGTCGCACAAAAGATTAGGATGTGTGCTTATGCAGCACGGTAAGGTGATTGCGTATGCGTCGAGACAATTGAAGGAATACGAGGTTAGATATCCTACTCATGACCTTGAGCTCGTGGCAATAGTATTTGCCTTAAAAATTTGGAGGCACTACTTGTATGGAGAGAAGTGCGAGATTTTCACAGACCATAAGAGCCTCAAGTACATATTTACGCAGAAAGAGCTCAACATGCACCAGAGGAGATGGTTAGAACTAATCAAGGACTATGATTGTGAGATTCTCTATCATCCAGGGAAAGCCAATGTGGTGGCTGATGCCCTTAGTAGAAAGGAAAGACTCAGAATGATAACGACTTCGGAAGAATTGATAAGGGATTTTGAGAGAATGGAAATAGAAGTGAAGGTAACTGGAACCGGAACAGAAAAGCTTTTTGAGATCTCAATGCAGCCCGAGTTATTGGAAAAGATCAGATTGTGCCAGGAGAAAATAATGAATGAAGGCAGAGAGTCAATGACTGGAGAGGAGATCCATACTGAGAAAGATGATAAAGGGATAATGAGGTACTCCTACCGGATTTGGGTTCCGAATGTTCAAGAGCTTAAAGATGAGATATTGGATGAAAGCCATAGTTCAAGGTATTCCATTCACCCGGGAAGTACCAAGATGTATAGGGATTTGAAGGAATATTACTGGTGGCCCAACATGAAGAGGGACGTAGCAGAATGGGTAAGCAAATGTTTGACTTGCCAAAGGGTAAAGGCAGAGCACCAGAGACCCAGTGGACTCCTACGACCCCTGGAGATTCCCGAATGGAAATGGGAACAGATAGCGATGGATTTTGTTGTAGGATTGCCAAGGACGAAAGCCAATCACGACGCCATTTGGGTAATTATAGACCGACTGACAAAGTCAGCTCATTTCATTCCTATCAATGAGAGATACACAGTCGATAGACTGGTGGACATTTACCTTAAGGAAATAGTAACGCGACATGGAGTCCCAGCATCCATTGTCTCAGACCGAAACCCCAGGTTCAACTCCAGATTTTGGACGAGCTTTCAGGAATGTGCGGGGACCAAGTTAAATATGAGTACCGCGTACCATCCCCAGACGGATGGGTAGAGTGAAAGGACCATCCAGACACTAGAGGATATGTTGAGAGTCTGTGCAATAGACTTTAAAGGGAGTTGGGATGATCACTTGCCGTTGATCGAGTTTTCTTATAACAATAGCTTTCATGCTAGCATCGGAATGCCGCCTTATGAGGCCCTGTACGGAAGAAGGTGTCGATCTCCCTTATACTGGGATGAGGTAGGAGAGCGGAAGATGCTCGGACCCGAAGTGGTCCAAAGGACCAAAGATATAGTGGATCTCATCAGAGGACGGCTTGTAGCAGCCCAAGACAGACAGAAGAAATATGCAGACCTAGCCCGAAAGGACAAGGAATATGAAGTCGGGGACTTAGTACTGCTAAAGGTATCCCCTTGGAAGGGATTAATGAGGTTTGGAAGGAAAGGAAACCTAAGCCCAAGATACATTGGACCTTTTGAGATATTAAGACGGATTGGAAAGTTAGCTTACGAGCTAGCCTTACCCCCTAATTTGCAACAAGTTCATAATGTGTTCCATGTGTCAATGCTAAGGAAGTATCATCGGGATGCCAGACACATAGTGGAGTACGAGTAGGTGGATATGCAGCCAGATCTAACTTACGTGGAGAAGCCATTAAGGATTATAGATAAGAAGGAGCAGGTGCTTCGGAACAAAGTAATCAAGCTAGTCAGAGTACTATGGCAGAATCATAATGTGGAAGAATCAACTTGGGAACTAGAGAGCACAATGCTAGAAAAGTACCCCCATTTGTTTCCTGTTTGATTCCGGGACGGAATCCTTTTAAGGAGGGGAGACTGTAATAACCCCCAAAATTTTCAACTTTTTGTAACCCTTGTGAATAGTGTTTTAGCTGAATGAGAAAACTTTTCATGCCACACTATGTAGGGGTTCTGTTATGGATATTATGAGATTTTATTAGTACTCTATACGGTATATGAGTGTATGTAAAGATCGTCAGAATCCAATTCCGAACACTTTGGTTTTTCCCGGAAATCCACTAGATACGGAGAGAATTGAGTATAAGGTAACAGGATAAAAAGGATTTAAATTAAAGGATTATAATAGAGGATCATAAAAAGGAATATAATGTATTGAGAAAGGTTAAGGGAACCTAAGTAATAAGATCCCGGGTATGATCCTTCAAACGATAAACGAGAACGAAAGTTAAGCGAACCGTATAACAGATCAGCGGTCATTAGGCAAACAATTAGGGAGTTAATCAAAGGGATTAGAGAGAGTGATGTCACCCAACCAATGAGAAGAGGACAAGGAGGGAAGGATGACATCACCACATGACATGGGCATGACATGGGAAGGAAGGAGATGTGGTGGCTTTTTAACCACACAAAATCAAGGGCAACAAGGTAATTAACTAAATCAAACACAAAAACAAAAAAACCAAGCCAAGCAAATTCATTCTTCATCAAAATCAAAAAGAAACCAAGGCATTGTTCTTGAGAGCTCTCGGCTTTTTACTATTGCAAAAGGCAAGAAAATTCAAAATCAAAGATCCAAGCTTCCTAAATTGGTGAGTTAATTCCCTAATCATCTTCATGCTTAGTTAGGGCTATATCATGAGTTTAAGCCATCAATTCCTTCTCAATCTTCTTCATTTAATCAAAGAAGAAGACTATGAATAGTGTTTTCAAGTTTTTAACTTGAAATTTTTCTTGTTTTCCTTGAAGATCCAAGCATTCCTAAGACTTCTCAAAGCTTCTTAAGGCTTCCTAGCTCCTCCCACCACTTCAAGGAAGGTATATCATCTCCAAACCCTAGATTCCTATGTATTATAAGATGATTTTGATTAGTAGGGTGATATTGTAGCTTTAAGTTGTGATTTAGAGTTTGGGATTGAAATGGTATTGAAATGGAATGGTAAATGTTGTTGTTTTGATTAAAAGAACTTAAGTATGGTTAAAGTTAAGCTTAGGCATAAGTATGAATGTTAAAATTGAATTGGTTGGGGTTGTTATGATGTGATAAGGATGGCTGTTGGTTGTATGTTGGATTTGAGGTTGAATTGGGTTGGTTTTGAATGGTTTTAAATTGGGAAATCGCGTAAACATAGCCGTCGTAACGTTCGATTTTCTTTAGACTGTTTTTGTGCATAACATTAGGACCCGAGAACCCCCTGCTAGATTATGACCATTGCCATTTTTAGATAGTTCATGTTACGAGCTTCGTTTTGATATGTAGTTCGTTCGATTCCGATGCACGGTTTAGGAGAAACGACCGTTTCAAGTAACGGCATTTCGTGAGCGAAACTTTTCCCGTCGCCTTACTTTGAAACAAAGGTTAAAGACCAAAAAGGGTTAATTAATGCATGAAACATTTATGGTAAGTGTGTTAGGCAGTTGGTAAGACACTCGCGAAGGAATCGCCTTAAAACTCGTTGATAAGTGGATTTTATATCCACTTGGAATGCTTTATTACAAGCTTAAATTGGTGTTTTGGACTCAGGTTGTTGGTATTTTGATGTGTTTTTGTGTTATTGCATTTCAGGTATCAGTTAAATGAAGAAAAGATCTTTTAAAGGAAATATGATGAAAAGTGATCAGAATTGGAATCCAAGGCCACTGTCAAGTTGTAGAGAATCTCAATAGCTTCGCGTAGGCAGTTGAATCGCCTAATTCTGACGAGTAGAACTCAAGTTATGGCCAAAACAAGATTCATCAGAATATTTTTCCCAGTCAGTAGCTGAGCGCCCACTCAGCAGAGCTGAGCGCCCACTCAGAGAGCTGAGCGCCCGCTCAGGAGAGCTGAGCGGCGGCTCAGGAGAGCTGAGCGGCCGCTCAGGAGGCGGCTGGTCGCTGATTTCGCTGAAAAAGCCTTTTTTGAGTAGAATTTGATGATTTTAAGGGTCCAGGTCCACTCAGGAGGCGTATATATACTTAAAAAAAGGGTTTTCATCATCCGGGAAGATTGGGATACCAAGGAGAAGGCCTAGAAGCACAGAACAACTCAAAAAGAAGATCTTGTTTTCAACTTGTGATTCTTTGAATTAGTTGTAACTTTGGATGCTCGTTTTCGTTCTTGTTGAACCTAGATCTCGTTTATTCGTACTTTGATTATTATTTAGTTATTAAGACCTTGTTTATACCATGCTTTCATTGGAACCCATGGTGACGATGAGTTCGATTAAGGGCTAATCGTTGTCATGGGATTCTAGCGGATTTACTTATGGATTTCAATAGTTAATTGTTTCGATATCTTGGTGTGTGGTGATTGATTGATATCCTAGTATTGGTTGTGCTTATTCGTCTTATGTGCGTAGCTAACATATAAGATAGCGTGTTAATCTCTATTGAAGCGACAGTGAATATAGAGGTTTAGAACTTGCCATGCTAGCATAGGTTCATGTACGTGTATGCATGATTCATAGGTAACTCTAACCATTTTACTTGCCCTATGTAATCAAGATAGATAACTTGTTCTTAAACCGTTATGTTGTCAAATTCTATAGACATATAGGGTCTCAATATAATTGGTGCCTATTCAGCTTCTATCTCTTTTGTGGATGTCTGGTAGAATGGTATTCGTGCAACGAAAGTTGGCGTTTATCAGTTTCGTGTTATCTGATTAGTGTCATCACCATCGCATGCTAAGGTTAAAAACAATAAGGCTATTGGATGAAGTATTTAATGAAGTTAGGATCCCATGTTTATCATATATATTAATTTAACCTCAATTCTCTTAGTTAATGTTATTTAGTATAATCTCTTAGTTTAATAAAAACCCAATTTGTTATTTGTCTTAGCATTGAGCGATAACCATACATTGTTGCATAGGTGCATAAATTGAACTTAACCTAAACCAGTCTCTGTGGGAACGAATCTGATTTATATCTTATACTACTTGCGAACGCGTATACTTGCGTGAGTATTAGCGCATGTTTTCGCCCTAACAAGTTTTTGGCGCCACTGCCGGGGACTCGGTGTTAATTTTTAGTTTATGTGCTTGTCATCAGTGGTCGTTAAAGTTCACTGACTCGGATTCTTTTACTTTCACGGTTTATTTGTTTGTGTTTCAGGTACTCATTACAATGGGAGATCCAGCAGCACGAACGAAAGCCTTGATGGATTTTTCTCAACCCAAGATCAATGACATTCAATCTAGCATTATCCGGCCAGCTATCACAGCTAATACCTTTGAGATCAAGCCTGGCATAATTCAATGGGTACAGACTTCAGTCCAGTTTGGGGGTTCTCCAATGGAAGATCCCAATACACACATTAGGGATTTCATTGAAATATGCGACACCTTCAAGTTCAACGGTGTTTCTGAAGATGCTGTGAAGCTGAGACTGTTCCCATTCTCTCTGAAGGACAAGGCTAAGAGCTGGTTACACTCTCTACCAGCTGGTTCGATTACTACTTGGGAGGATCTTGCTCAGAAATTCCTTACTAAATTCTTCCCTATGGCGAAGACAACTGCAATCAGAAACGCTATTACTCAATTTGCGCAGCAAATGGGAGAATCGCTAAGTGAAGCTTGGGAGCGCTACAAGGAGATGCTTAGGAAGTGTCCTCATCATGGAATTCCTGATTGGATGATCATCACTTATTTTTACAATGGGTTGGGAGCACAGTCCAGACCCATGCTCGATGCAGCATCAGGCGGAGCATTATGGGCAAAGAGCTATAAGGAAGCTTATGATCTAATTGAACTGATGGCTGCTAATGAATATCAGTATCCAACCCAGAGATATCCACAGGGCAAGGTAGCAGGAGTACTTGAGGTGGATACAGCTACGGCTATCACTGCTAAACTAAAGGCGTTGTCTATGAAGATCGATTCTCTGGCTAACTATGGTGTTAAGCAGATAATTAGTGTTTGTGAGCTGTGTGCAGGTCCGCATGCGACAGAGCAATGCGCTATATCTAGCGAATCAGCTCAGTTTGTGAGAAACTTTCAGAGATCGCAACAACCAGTTCCAGACACTTATCATCCTGACAACTGGAATCATCCTAACTTCAGCTGGAGCAACAATCAGAATGTGATGCAACAGCCGTTCCAGCCGTTTGGAAATAAGTTGTTCAACTCTCTTGGTTTTCAGCAACAACTCCAACTTCAATAACAAACTCATGATGCAGGTCTATCTTCGAATGAAAAATCTGAATTAGAGGAGTTGAGGCTTATGTGCAAAAACCAGGCTCTTATATGCCAAAGCCAAGTTGTTTCTATCAAGACTCTGGAGAACCAAATAGGGCAAATTGCTAATGCCTTATTGAATCGACCACCAGGAACGCTTCCTAGTGATACAAAAGCCAATCCAGGAAAGAGGGAAGTTGAAGAACATGTGAACGCCATCACCTTAAGGTCTGGAAAGGTCGCAAGCCCCCAAATTCAGCAAGACGAAGAGCCTGAAAAATCTCAAGATTCAGAAAATGCAGTTGTGGCTGAAGAAGATGTGCAGAAGGAAGTAGAGGTGGAACCAAGGAAAACTACTGTGGAACACACTCCTCCTGAGGGTAATACAGGGGAGAAACAGATCTATCCTCCACCTCCTTTTCCAAAGAGGCTGCAGAAGAAAAATCCGGATAAGCAGTTTGAGAAGTTTCTGGAGGTGTTCAAGAAACTTCATATCAACATACCTTTCGCTGAAGCTCTTGAACAGATGCCTAGCTATGCGAGGTTTATGAAAGGTATTCTCTCTCGGAAAGTGAAGCTCGATGACTTAGAGACCGTTTCTCTAACAGAGGAATGCAGTGCTGTGCTGCAACAGAAGTTGCCTCCGAAGCTTAAAGATCCTGGAAGCTTCACTATTCCTTGCATCATCGGAAACTTGTCGTTCGACAAGTGTTTATGTGATTTAGGAGCTAGCATCAATCTGATGCCCTTATCTATCTTCAAGAAGCTTGGTCTGCCTGAGCCGAAACCAACATACATGTCATTGCAACTAGCTAACCGTTCCATCGTTTATCCACGAGGTATAGTGGAGGATGTCTTGGTCAAGGTGGATAAACTCTTCTTCCCTGCTGACTTTGTAATTCTTGATTTCGAGGAAGATAAGAAGATTCCCATTATCTTGGGAAGACCATTCTTGGCTACAGGCCGAATTATGATCGATGTGCAAAAAGGAGAGCTTACGATGAAGGTTCATGATCAGAAGGTCACTTTCAATGTGTTCAAGGAAATAAAATTACCCACAGCTAAAGAGGAGTGCTTTAAAGTAGAGCAAATTCAGGTTTTGAATGCACCTCTGTGGAAGAGGAAGTTGGATGTGCCATTCGGTTCTCTTGGGTTAGCAGAGCTGAAAAATTCTCAGGAGCGTCTCGAGCCGTCTATTGAAGATGCTCCCACACTTGAGCTCAACCCACTACCAGATCACTTGAGTTATTCATTCTTAGGTGCACCCCCTGACAAGGGGTTGGGATATATCTTTGATGATGTAGAGGGTAGCCGAACGGATCCTCCAGTGCCTATAGAGGGTTCTTCTCATGTGCAGCAGGTAGTTGATAGGACTGGTGTTGGTGATGAGCAATACAGGCGAGTAACTAGGCGTATGGAGGCCATGCATGATATTCACCGTCATTTTGCTGCAGATTTGACACATGCTTTCGGTACTGCTGTTCGAGACACTGGTGGCGAGGTTGATTGGCCACCTGATTCTCCACTCGAAGAGGGTGATCTTTCCGACGACTAGGTATGCCTGAAATCCTTATTATTACCTTCAATGAGGACATTGAAAATTTTAAGTTTGGGGGTGATAATGTAAGGATTAGTAGTGTGTGTCCATATAGATTCATATAGATTCATGTTGCATGTTTAGTTGTAGTTCATTCATATTTTTGTATGATTGTTCATTTAGGACATATTTGTTTGTTTTTATGTAATTTCATATAGTTGCATTTGCATGCATATTTAGCATGATCCCTTAAGATGAACTATGATATTTGATAAGTTGATGTTGATTTCAGTGTGGTGATGACGAATAGAGGGATGTTTAAGTCCTAATGAATTGATTTGCATGCCAAAAACAAATATTTTCACAAAGTCTTATAGGGTTGCTTTTGATCTAGATCATGATCATACTTGTTTGTTGTTGAGATTTAATCACTTGGTTATATTTAGAATTTGTGATATTCTCGTAGTGACGTAAAAATACTGATTCTTTTTATCTGGAGAAAAACTTGGATTTCATTGCTAGTTGTTGTAAGGCTAGGTGTCAAATGGCTAGTAGCCGGCTCATATTTTTATGAGTAGTCTAGGGTTGAATGAGATGGAGCGAAACACACTCATTCAGAAATTGTTGAAAAAAAAAGAAAAAAAAAAGAAAAAAAGAGAAAAAAAAAGAAAAAAAGTATGTGTTTATGCATAATTGATCAAGAGTGAGCTCTTTAATACTCGAGTTATTAAGTTTTAGGGGACTTTGTGCCTAGTGACCTAAGGCTTTTATAGTCTGGGATCCACTAACCTAACGCTCGCTACATGGGTATTATTGTATAAGTCTTTTGGGACCTCATTCATTGCACGATCAAATAAGCATCTTTGTTATGTGTTCAATAATAGTGTGAATCCTTGTATAACTCTAGTAGAAAGGAGGTGTTGTGAGTCATAATACGTTTATTGTCTATTCTGTTTATAAACTTTTGATTGTTTCGATGATAGATAAGTTATGGTTATTGATCTAGTATCGAGAGTATATCTGTTAAGCATCCACACACGCACGTTTCTGGTTTGTGAGTTGGTTTGTGGGATTTATTTGAACTCTGTTTAAAGTCATTGCATTTTTAGAGGCATTGGTTTATTCATTTGGTTATGGTTATTCTGAGGGGATCAATTGCATTATCATTTAGTTGCATTCACATAGTTGCATTCATGCATTAGGTTTGTTTTGTAGTTTTGAGTCTGTTTATGCTTGAGGACAAGCTTCGATTCAAGTTTGGGGGTGTGATAAGTGGATTTTATATCCACTTGGAATGCTTTATTATAAGCTTAAATTGGTGTTTTGGACTCAGGTTGTTGGTATTTTGATGTGTTTTTGTGTTATTGCATTTCAGGTATCAGTTAAATGAAGAAAAGAGCTTTTAAAGAAAATATGATGAAAAGTGATCAGAATTGGAATCCAAGGCCATTGTCAAGTTGTAGAGAATCTCAATAGCTTCACATGGGCAGTTGAATCGCCTAATTCTGACGAGTAGAACTCAAGTTATGGCCAAAACAAGATTCATCAGAATATTTTTCCCAGTCAATAGCTGAGCGCCCGCTCAGCAGAGCTGAGCGCCCGCTCAGAGAGCTGAGCGCCCGCTCAGGAGAGCTGAGCGGCCGCTCAGGAGAGCTGAGCGGCCGCTCAGGAGGCGACTGGTCGCTGATTTCGCTGAAAAAGCCTTTTTTGAGTAGAATTTGACGATTTTAAGGGTCCAGGTCCACTAGGGGCGTATATATACTTAAAAAAAAGGGTTTTCATCATCCGGGAAGATTGGGATACCAAGGAGAAGGCCTAGAAGCACAGAACAACTCCGAAAAAGAAGATCTTGTTTTCAACTTGTGATTCTTTGAATTAGTTGTAACTTTGGATGCTCGTTTTCGTTCTTGTTGAACCTAGATCTCGTTTATTCGTACTTTGATTATTATTTAGTTATTAAGACCTTGTTTATACCATGCTTTCATTGGAACCCATGGTGACGATGAGTTCAATTAAGGGCTAATCGTTGTCATGGGATTCTAGCGGATTTACTTATGGATTTCAATAGTTAATTGTTTCGATATCTTGGTGTGTGGTGATTGATTGATATCCTAGTATTGGTTGTGCTTATTCGTCTTATGTGCGTAGCTAACATATAAGATAGCGTGTTAATCTCTATTGAAGCGACAGTGAATATAGAGGTTTAGAACTTGCCATGCTAGCATAGGTTCATATACGTGTATGCATGATTCATAGGTAACTCTAACCGTTTTTTTTGCCCTATGTAATCAAGATAGATAACTTGTTCTTAAACCGTTATGTTGTCAAATTCTATAGACATATAGGGTCTCAATATAATTGGTGCCTATTCAGCTTCTATCTCTTTTGTGGATGTCTGGTAGAATGGTATCGTGCAACGAAAGTTGGCGTTTATCAGTTTCGTGTTATCTGATTAGTGTCATCACCATCGCATGCTAAGGTTAAAAATAATAAGGCTATTGGATGAAGTATTTAATGAAGTTAGGATCCCATGTTTATCATATATATTAATTTAACCTCAATTCTCTTAGTTAATGTTATTTAGTATAATCTCTTAGTTTAATAAAAACCCAATTTGTTATTTGTCTTAGCATTGAGCGATAACCATACATTGTTGCATAGGTGCATAAATTGAACTTAACCTAAACCAGTCTCTGTGGGAACGAATCTGATTTATATCTTATACTACTTGCGAACGCGTATACTTGCGTGAGTATTAACGCGTGTTTTCGCCCTAACACTCGTAAAGGTTAAATTATTAAAAATGGTGGAGCCGAGGGTACCCGGGTGACTTAAGCAAATCAGTAAGCGCAAAACAAGCGTTAGAGTCTAAGTTAGTTAAAGAATAGATTTACAAGCGACTTTGGTTTAATTCCAACTTACTTGTTGTTTATAGGTTACCGAACTCGTCCCGAGCCTTTTATCACCCCAAGTCGCTCAGGCAAGTTTTCTACCCGTTATAACTGTTGTTGTGATTTATATATGGATTTGCATTATCTTGCGATAGATGCATGTGGTTAATTAGCAAATGTTACAATACATTGAAGCATGCTGCTATGATATATATATATATGCATGCCTGTTTCGTATTCTTACTATATATATCTGTTGATTCAGTTGATAATACCTATGCTAGAGGATAGCGGTAACTTGCATATACCCTTAGTATAGGGACCCAAAAGGTGAGCATATTTTCTAAACCGGGAGTCGAGGATCCCGAGTAGATTTTGTATATATGTATATAAATATATATATATATACTTAAATATATATATATGGTTATAGTTTTCCAAACTATTAATCGAATAAGGTTTATTTGATAACTTTATTTTATTATTGAATATTATTTCGAATATTCATTCGAGGACTTATGACTCCTTTTATTTTATTATTTGAATATTATTTGAATATTCATTCGAGGGCTTATGACTCAGTTTATATTATTTAATGAATATTATTTGAATATTCATTTGAGGATGTATGACTCCTTTATTTTTATTTAATGAATATTATTTATAATATTCATTCGAGGTATTATGACTCCGCTTATTACTGAATTATATTCTTTATTTTATTAAAGAATAAAGTGTCAATAATCAAACTTATTTTCGATTATTCAAATAAAGATAGTACTTTCGTATAAGTATATCTTTGGTTATTTAATACTCGTTTCAAGTATAAGTTTTAATACTTCTACTTCAATTATTTTTATAAGATTATTCTTTGTGGGAATATTATTTAAATAATAATATTCAGACATTTTCTAAATATACTGGGGACTGATTTACTTCATTAAATCAGCTTTACTCCAAACACTCTTTAAAGTGTTTTCGAGTCTACAAAATGATTTTTAAAAGTTAGAGCGGATCCCAAAACTCATTTTTATATTTAAGATCTTCCTTTTTAAGGGGATTTAAATACTCGCTCAAAACCTGAGGGATCCGGCTCTGTGGTGTATTTTATATTCGCAACAAGGTTGCAGTTTTGGTAAATGAATTGATTACTTACCCAACGTTCGGGAAGTAAGTCCATCTATTGAGTCGGCATAAGCAACATGGGCTCAGTGAGCGTCCATGATAGTGTAAGTGGCTCAGTGGGAGTCCATCAAATGCATAAGTGGCTGAGTGGCAGTCCAGCATAAGGTCCTATTATGACCAGGGTGATGACCAGTGGGGAATTCGTCCATCTACTAGTAGAAAAGGTTACTTATTGGTATCTTTGCCTGATCAGCAAGATATCTGGTTTATGCCAAAATTCTTTTCCTTTCCAAATTTATTGGTAATTGCAATTATGTTCATACTTTACATGACAGAGGTTTTCAGGAAATGTATAAAGAAGATGTATATGTGGATATATATATATATATATATATATCAGAACTTAATGAAGTATATCATAACTTCATTTCCTTTAATAATATTTCAAAGGTTTAATCTATTCAAATCTTGTCTTGTAGTCTCATCTATGTGATGAACTGGTAAAAGCTCATTATACTTTGAACAATGGTAGTTCAAGTAGCTTTATAAATGATATAAGTGTAGTGAAGTATTTGGTAACTTCATCCTTTTACTTATATCTAGTAAGTAATTATCTTACACTTGGTAAAAGATTTTAGTAAGTATCCATTTAGATACTTATATTATTGTTATCACTATGTATTATCTTGCGAGCTGTAAGGCTCACTCTTGCTTTATTTCTTTATCACACAACAACAGTTAGGAAAGATGGCCAGACTCCAGCAGACCCAGCGAAAGCGCGTGGGAAGCGTCCCGCGTCTTCCCGATGATGTTGTAGCTGCTATAGCTGCAGAGGTAGATCTATTGTAGATCAGACCATCTACTTTTGAGAATCAATTATGTATAATTATAACTTGTGGCAGATAATGGCAAATAACTATAAATTTATCAAGTAATCATTTTGGGTTGTAATAACTTTTAAATTGTGGATTCAAAGACTTGTACTTATTTCAATTTCATCTCTGAGACTATAACGGGTTGTGGTGTGTGTTAGTGTGGGGTCACAGCATAAGGTTATTATTATTAATTAAGTGAAGTGATATTGTGGAAAGAAAGACCGTGACGACCCGGATCCCCGACCCCGGATCTGGGGGTGTTACAATTCCCTTGTCCAAACTTTGGTACATGAAAACATTTCAGTTACCCTAATAGAGTTTAGTTTTGTGAATCATGGCTCTGAGATTTAGTACCATATTTCCCGTGTTTCGAGTTGATCTATAATCCCTTGATAAAAATATTTACTGTTAAAAGAGATGTTGTTACAATTCGGCATCAGCTTTTGAAATAAATAAAATGTGGGTTTTCAGTCCCAAAGGGGGATAAATGTTTTCTTTGAATGGTTGATCTGGACTGAGACGCGAGTCCTTTCCGCACTTATATTAGGCTTAAAAGTTGCCTAGGGATTCCCATTAATGTTTTAGAACCCAGCGAGGTTCGGGATTACTTCGCGGCTGATCACCGACTGTAATCCGTAGCGTCATAAAATGATTTTGATTAAGACATGATTTTAACATTGTTTTGATGCAAGCAAAATGATGCCATCTCATATAGTTTTATCTCTCGTTACCTTTGGTTATGTCTTTCTATTGTCATTCTTAAAAGTATATCTCAATTTATGTTTTGTGTCGTACTGTTAGCACTTGTTGAGCATTTGGCTCACTTCTTGCTTTACCCTGATATTACAGCTAGCAGCTATGGTTAGATTCAAGCAGACTGCCCGTAAGACCTGTGATGCTGATGCTTATGTTCGAGCTCAGGTAGAATAAGTAATAATAGTTGTGTGAGGACTCGGTATTTTAAATCAGATGTAATAGTTGGTAGTGTTGGGCTGTTCCAAACCCTAAACTGTAAGATCTTGGATTTTGGTTGTGTATTCTTCATTAAAATGATGTAATAGCTATATTTATTTAGCTGTTTAAGTTGGGGGTGTGACACAGTCGGTATTGTGATTAAAAGAAAACAAATTTTAAATGACACTAGACAGGATATTATGTGAACTAGAATGAGGTGCCCAATCCCAGATAAAAAATTCTTATGCAGTACAGTAAACATGGTTATAATCCCAGTTAGGGTTCAAATTATTCAAATATTGAATTTTATATAAGTTTGAATGTTGAAGTCAAAATATTAAATGTTTGGGATCTATCTCATGCATGTAAATATGAGGTTCTAAATTGTTATTTGGTTTATAACTGAATGATGAAGCAAACTGCTCCATTTTAAATTCCTATGGATATATTTTGGTATCTTTCCTCAGGTTGTGCTCCTGGTACTTGAGGTGTATGCAGTGATAACGAGAGAACCAAAGCATTTTCGGCAGCTTGCTGTATTTTTAGTCCATAATTTTCGTATTGACAATTCTTTGCTAGAAAAGTGAGTTCTCTCCCCATTCTCCTAGTTAGTATCCAAGTAGCTGATATCCTTTGTGTAAGTTCCACTATTTTTGGATCAGTGATTTTTTAATTTTATTTCTAGACGTGGTGCTTTGATAATACGACAACTTTGTGTACTTCTGGATGCTGAAAGAGTTTACCGTGAACTGTCCACAATACTCGAGGGTGAATCTGACCTAGATTTTGCATCTATAATGGTTCAAGTTGCAAAATGAAAAATCTATAAATTGTCATAGTTATTCGGTGTAATATATACATTTCTATGTTATAACTTTTTAGTCCATTGCTCCAGTTTCATTAGCTATGGTGTATATGGTTTTAAAAAAAATAATGTTATGGTAACAATCAGGCAAACCAAACATCATAGTACTTTGATAATATTCCGTGTGAAGTTACCTCCCATCTACCCAAATATAAACAAATGTAATGGTGTACATTAGAAGGTTTCGGGGTTAATGTCTTAGTGACACAGTTTGGCATTTTTAATTTGTATTGCAGGCTTTGAATTTTATTTTACTTACTTCAACTGAGTTATCACACCTTCGAGATATACTCAAAATATCATTGGTCAATGCAGCTAGAAAAGACTTGTATCTTGCCTTGTATGCTTGGTGGTGTCATTTCTCTATTTATCTTTTAACTTTTGTTATTAATTCATTGTTTTGACCCTGTGGACGTATTAATTCTTGTATGGTTGTGGGAAGAGATACCCTATACGTATACGGAGGTATGATGGAAGTTAGGGATCGTGAAATAACACTTGACGATCTATATGCTCTTAATCTCAGTAAACTTGATGAGTGGAAGTGCCTCATAGCGGTACGTAATGACCTCTTTTGTCTTTTATTTTATCTGAAAATATGGTCAAGCTGTCAATAGGCAGAGCTGATCACGCCAAAACAAATCTGTCTGGTCACATTCAAGCCTGTTGATATATTTTCAAATTAAATCATTGTATTTCGTACAATAATAGTTTCCAGATTAAAATTGCAATTTGCAACATTAGCGTTTCATTAGGGAATTTAACTTTATCTCCAGTACATAACCTTTTGTAGTTAGGTCTTGTTATGAAGCCTATGCCTTCTTAAATAACTTAAGTAGTAAATTACTTATTAAATGTCTCCTTACACCGAATTATTCACTTTCTTCTTTATCTTCCTTTGAAAAACTCTTTCAAATATTATTTTTTTGCATAATTTGAAATCCTTGTTATAGCTAGTCTAATTCCACATCTTTTTTCTAATAATCATTAATATGATCATTAATGTTAAATGATACTCATACTTGTTAACTGTGAGTATATGAGGTCTTCGGTGCTTTGAAAAATGTGTACAATGCAAAATAATAAAATTTACAATTCAGAGTGTTCTCTTCTTATCTAAAAAATATTGGCATTGATATGCTTATCTACAGACTTATCATCATGCAAGTTCTGTCATCCAGTCTCTGGTTGAAGAGCATATAAACGTTAAGTTTTTGGTTTAATTGGACAAACGCGGTACTGATACTCTTCATTTTGGCATGTATTATTGCGCTGGTCTTTGCTTTACATGTTATTAATGTCTGATAATTATTTCAGGAGCTTTGTACTAGGCACAAATCCAAATCGGCTGAATTTCTCTCTAAGAACTATGGGACATGTGGTATGATTCACCAGTATATATACTTAATTCAATCCGCACGGAAAATGAGACTTTGTGGGTGATAGCAGGTGAGCTTGTGAGTTGTCTTTTCTTTTATTTATTTCATTTTTGTGGCTCAGCACTACATATTTGATTTGTGAGACCAAACCTTTTAAGCATGGGCTGTATTGTGAAACCAGAGAAGTTGTTTACTCAATTGCTCTTTGAACTGCCTTACTACAAGTCACCTTTGGAACCATGTAACTTCATAATATGTTAAGCTAGTTCGTATTTAAGCAGGCTCTCAACAAATTGTTTGATTCACTATGAAATGAATATAAAATGCAGCATCCATCTTTATTTGTGGTCGAACTTAAATTTTTCAGGTCAAGCATCTTTGATGCCAAAGCAGGAATTGCTCTAAATGATAACTTTGTCAAGCTTGTTTCGTGGTATGACAATGAATGGGGATACATGTAAACAATCGTTCTCATCTAATTGTGATTTGCGGTTCAGTTGTTTCTCTTATGAGCAAAGTTGACTGTTAAATTCTTTTACATATGTCTTTTTGGGTGGTTAATGCAGCACCCGTGTGGTTGATTTGATCGTGCACATGGCATCTGTCCAGTAAGTGGGGGATCGTACTTGCTTGCTTGGGATAAGGCGGCTTGCTCATCTTGTCCTCTGCAGTTGTTGAGATATCTAAATAATGGGAACTTATTTGGGCCCTTGCTGTCTTGTGTAGAGAGGATTTGTGTCTCATATTTTGAAGAATGTTCAAAACAGGATAGTGAAAAAACTATCTTATAATTTTTATTAGACTGAATGTCTTCAGTTGGTTTCTGGAGAATGTAATAGTTTAGATTTCAGATCATATGTTTTACTATTTTGGTTGACGTTCTCAGACAACAATTACACAATTAGTGATGTAAAACTTTACACAATTTGGTCTATAAACTTCTTACACATCACTTTCAATTAAGAGAAGATGATGTCAAAAAAGATAATGTACATCACTTTAAGATAATAAACTGATGTCAAAGAAATCCAGGTTCAAGTCTAAATGAAACATGGAAATTACTTTGTTTAAGATAAAACTGATGTCAAGTAACATTATAAACATCACTTTTAACCAAACAAAACTGATGTCAAAAAACACAATGTACATCAGTTTCAGACAAACAACTGATGTTAAAGACTAACATTAAAAACTGATGTCAACTAAATCATACATAGACATCACTTCATTCTAGAAAACATTGATGTCTATACGCTAAATTAGACATCATCTTTCATTAAAGAAACTGATGTTTAATATGTCATTTTACATCACCTCTGTCAAAATTATCGATGTTTTTGTGATAAAAAACATTGCTCAATATATGTTTAATATGTTTTAATAGATATAAATTAGTTATTAAATAATTTTGTTATAGCATTTTTTGTAAAAAATCATCACATAGACATCAGTGTTTTTCACTAAAATTGATGTTTTTGTGACAAA
This sequence comes from Apium graveolens, assembly GCF_009905375.1. Classification (NCBI taxonomy): domain Eukaryota; kingdom Viridiplantae; phylum Streptophyta; class Magnoliopsida; order Apiales; family Apiaceae; genus Apium; species Apium graveolens. The sequence goes on from NC_133649.1 coordinate 100,425,202, forward strand.
AAACATAGTTCATGATATGTTTAACATGTTTAATTAGGTGTTATTTAGTTATTAAATAATTTATTTATAGCAATTTATGTAAATAATCAACACATAGACATCTGTTTTTTAACTAAAGTCGATGTCTAATCGAGTATAGACATCGGGTATTCACTGATGTCTAGAATAGACATCACCGACATCAACATCGGTTGGGAAACAACATAGACATCGGCCAAAAAGCGATGTCTGTGGACTTTTTTCTTGTAGTGAGGGGAGTGTGAAGGAGAGTGAGCAAGGTGAGGGACAGGGTGAAAATCAATAAAATCCTAAGGATAAGGCTGGTGAATTTAGTGTACCCAAGCCTAGCCACACCACAGTTTCCTAACAAACTGTGGTTGTTAATAAGGATATAAGCTCAATTCTAGTTTCATCCTCCCAAAAGGATGTTACTATTGAAACAAGCTTCCAACCAGGAGCACAGGCCAAGAGGGTTAGGGACACAAGTTCACCACAGACTTATCCTAGAAAGAAAAGATCTAAAACCCTTGGGGATGCACAGGGAACACACATAGTGCAAACTGAAGCAATAGACTCAGTCACTACACCATCTCAAATTTAGGTTGATGTAGCTCCAGTAAATGTGGAGTCACAGCCAAAATCTTTAGTGATAAAAGGACCTGAAACACCAAATTCACCCACACACTCATTGGATGTAGACATGATTAATACATCACTTCCAAATTCTCCATCTTTAACTCTGTTGGAGAAGCCAAAAATCCAAGCAAGTGAGCATCATCTTTTAGATGATTTGTTGGCTCACTTGCCAATACTTTCTGAGTCTATTGAGACATCTGTGCCCAAATTTTTATCAATCTTCATAGAGTCTACAATAGTCTCCACTCCAAACTCATTCATTTCTTCTATCCCGGTGGATATCATTCATCCATCGAGTAGTGATTATATCCCGACGGATGTGCCTAACAGCAGTCATCCGTCGGCTAGCCAAACTAATACCCCGATGGATATTCCTCATCCATCGGGAGTCTCTGTACAACTTTAAATTTCTTCAGTTATCACAAGTGCAGAGGACTTAGTAGTAGTACAATCACTCTTAGGACTGAGGGAAGGGAGTGAACTGAGTGAGGGGTTGGGTTGCTCCCAGGAAAAATGAGAGAAAATGAGTGAACCTTTGCAGTCCATTTCTTCAGGAATGGTAAAAATGAGTGCGAGGAGTCCCACCTTAGATGGTGAAGGTGAGGGTGTGAGGGTGGGAAGCCAAGGGGAGCCCTTGATGCAAAAACAGAGAGAACATGAGAGAAATGCAGGTACTGGAGAGATAAGGATGGACACCATTGCTAGTGAGTCAATAAATGTCAGTGATGCAGAAAGGGGGAATCTATCTCAGCAAGCACATCAAACTGTCATAGAATCTATACCCCTAAATGCTGAGACATTTACTCATCCTGTTCCAGCATATCAAATTCTAGTTGGACAGGGCAATGAGGAGGCTGAAAGGATGCTCAACTTAGTGCACACCATACAATCTATGCAAAGAGCAAAGGATGCCATCATAGCCATGCCACCTAGAGCTGATGATGAGGTTGACTATGGTACTGGTGAATTTGCAGATTTCTTTGGAGATGATGGTGATGATAGTGAAGAGCTCATGGACATAGGGGGAGAAGCAGACACCAGCTCTGGATCTGGCCTGCCATCATGGGCATTCTCCAAGGACTGTGATATTCAACACTTCAAAACCACTCTCATCCATCAAATTTAAGACACACATAATGCTCTTCAAGCCACAACAAATGCTAGCACCAGGAAGCTCTTACAGGCATATCTCAATTCTCTACAATTGCATCAAATCCAAGGCTTTCAACACAATCAGGATGTCACTTCTATCAAGACTGAGATTGATCAAGTGAAGAAGGATATTTCTGAAAGATTGGATGCTAAACTTCCAGAAGCAACAATGCTTGATATTAAGAGACAGCGAAGGAAGAACTCTGATCTTGCCACTAAAGTGGATTCCTTGGATAAAAGGATGACTGCTATGGAAGCTTCTCTAATAGCTATTCATCTACATCAAGCACAACAAACTCAACTGTTGCAAAAGCTAGTGGCTGCACAATCTTCTTCCTCCACTCTACTTGATGATAACAAAAAGGGGGAGAAATCATTATCTCAAGACAGTCAAGTAGAGCCAACTAGTGAGGGGGAACATGTGGTAAATATACAAATCAGCCAAGTAATTATTCTAGAAATTACTCTGCCAAAGTCACCAGTATTGGATAATATTGATCTGATCCAAATAGCACCTGCTAAGCTTGAGTCAAAGTCAATTCCCAAGATTCTTGATGTTGCAGCTGTGGAGAAGGAACTAGATGAGAAATGGAGAAAGATAGATGTAGAAATTTAACAGAAATTTGGACCAATTCAAAAATCAGACAAAATATTTAATCATCACTCTAAAGTCAAGCAAATTTCTGTGAATGGGATGAGTTTGAATTATCTGGAAAAGGGTTAAACTTCTTGCATCAAATCTCCAAAGGAAAATCTGTTCTTAAAGCCTAAAAGAAACTACTCAAAGCTCTCAGACAAAAATCCTATGGATACTCTGTTTGAGACACCTAGGCCAGATGAGAAGAATCTGTTGGCTAGGTCAATTGCATTTTTCAAAGATCCTACTGATTCAGCACTTAAAAGAAGAATTGCCAAAATCTATAGAAATGGTAAAGAAATTTGTGTGGTGGCTGGACACCCTCTGTTTGTAGAAGCTAAGAAGGAAGAGAAAGAAAGAATCAGGTAAAAAAAGAAGCAGGATGTCTTAGATGCTAAGAAGCTCAAACAAAAGAAGGAGCAAGCTGCTATCTTGGCCAAACTTCAAGCTGTAAAGACTACAACAGTGATTTCTGCACAACCATCTGTAATTGCTGAACCTCAAGATCAAAAAGTGCAAGATGCACCACAACAGAAAAGAAGATTCAGATACAAGCTTCCCTCTAAAATAAAATTGGACTTCAGTGATGAGGAAATGGAATATTACATTGCCAAAAAGTCTACAACTTCAACTCAGTCATCAAAACCCTCAATGGTATTTGAAAAATTCAAGGTGGTGGATCCAACTAGGAATATTCATGGTGAGCCCATAATTCCAAAGGATCAGCCAGTAGACTGGGGTAGTTTTCCAATTCCTGAACTAAATTTTCCTATCTTCAACAAGCCAAAGAAGCCAAAGACTAGATCAATCAAGAAAGTGAAGCATGTGACTCTTAGATCCAAGACCCTAACCAGATCTCAACCCACATTCAACAAGGAAGATATCTTATACATCTGTGACATCAAGGAGTTCTCTGAAATAAACCTCTACTTGGAAGAATTTGAAGAAGTAAGAGGGATGATGCTTACAGATATCTTCCTGAAAGGCTAGCATTCAAATACAAGGGAGGGAAAGAGATCACATGGACAGTTCACAGGATTCTTCAAGAAAGTCAATCTGTTCTGATAAAGGTCTATTCATCCTTCAAGAAGAACTTTGGATTTAATGTGACTGCAAGGAGAATAGTCCTAAAAAAAATAGAGGATCTAAGGAGCAATAGAGCCAAATATGCACTTCCAAGAACTCTGTCTATTCCCTTCACAGGAAAGAGAGTGCATTTGAGGCCTTATTGGCTGATGGAATTCATGGATGATAAGAGAGTTAGAAGATTCTTCAGACTGGCTGACCAACTGAGTATCTCTAGCAATGAGACTCTTTTGGAAATGCAAGAAATGTTGGATTTATCTGAAGCTGATGAACTTTTGTCTGGATTTCTTCCCAAGCCTCCTGTTGTTCTCTTCTATCTGATTCTGGAGTTGTTTGTGGAATTCAATTGAATTCCATAGACAACTCCAGAATCAGATAGAAGAGAACAACAGGAGGCTTGGGAAGAAATCCAGACAATCAAGAAAATATATTTATCTGCTCATACTAGAGGAGCACCTTGATAATGATTGTGAGCAACTCTTTGTACACTTTGCCCTGTTCAATTTTCAATAAATTTTGCAGCACTTATCAGTTTTATCTACTATTTTTCAATCTGTGTTTTTAGGGTGTTTTGTTATCATCAAGTTTCTCTTAATTTATGACTACAATTCCAGTAGACATAAATTAGGGGAGATTGTTAGGAATATGTTGTGAACTTGATGATAAGTTAAACAAATTACCTTAGTAGATTTAACTTAGTGAATATTGTAGCACTCGATGGATGATCTAATATAGTCTCGACGGATAAACCTTACAATCCCAACAGATGACAGATTAACATCGATCGAGTGAGTAGTTTATGTAATAAATAAGAATTGTAGCACATTTTTGTAAACAACTTTGTGTAGATTCTGTAGGAGTATATGAGTCATGTTGACTACTAGTGGATATGCAGAATAGGTTGATTAATTGTACATATGAGATGTCTTGTAATTCTATATAAGTGAAATGGAGTCAAGTGACAAATAGCTACCCGACGGATGATCAACAAAGCTACCCGACGGATGATCAACAAAGCTTCCCGACGGATGACAAACGTCTACCCGACATATTATAAAATTCAAATATTTGTTGACAGTGACAACACAGTCACATGCATTGGGTGTTTGCAAAAGGAATGTGGCATCCTGTTAAGCAGGAATTTGAGAACAAAGAAGCATTACCATTTCCATGCAATTGTAAAGATATTCAAAGATGCTGGAATAGAGTAGTGAAGGAGCATGCAGTTAGACTAGATATATTTTGTTTTATTATCTTGTATTATTATCATGTAAACGTGGTAATATATAAACCAAATATAGCAAGTAGAAAAATAATCGAACTAAGCAGATACATTTTCAGAGAAACACATCAAGCTATATCCTGTAAGCATTTCTTCATAGTTTAGTTGTTCAAACTTGTAGGCAGCTGTGAGCTATTCAAGCTTCACAAGATTCTCTCATTCGATATATATATATATATATATATATATATATATATATTTGGTGGATACTTTCAAATCCACCAGAAAGTTTTAAAAGCTCTTATTTTTAATACTTAGTATTTTGATTTCTATCATCTTTTTATTCCGCACAACTGCTAATCAAACACTGTTATATTTATCGAGTTAGAATTATTTTAAAATCAGAAAAGTAGCCAGAATTACTTTCAACCCCCTTCTGTAATTTTTGTTGTATTGTTAGGGAATAACAAATAACAAGGATCTTGATCTAATGATAAACAGGGTATTTGGATCATCACAGAATAGGGTATACAAAAGAAAGATTAATCAACAATACGCAAGGGAAATGGGTAAAGGTTCTTATAAGGATCATGAACATTCATGGTATCCAAAAGAATCAGTAAATAATTAGAACATGAATCAATAGGGTTACTACAAGGGTTTGGGAAATAAGCATATCAAATCATTGCAAGAATCAATAACAGGTTCACAGGGAATAACAACAGGGTTTCTCAAGAATCAATAACGGGTATGGTACAAGAATTCAATATCAAGGTTCAAGAATCAATGACAGCTTCACAAGTGCTATAAAATTTCAATACTCTATCATGGCATGAACAATATCCTCTTTATAACAATTTATACAAGTAAGTAGAGTTACTTTCCTGAATTCGCTTTCCTATTTCACAAGGGTTGAACTACTGCCACCTAGTACACTTTTCCCTTTCCTAGCCTGAATGCCTTCACGCTCCGAATCTATAATTCAACAATCAAACCCTAATTAGATTCTCACTCGACGTTCCCAGAATGCATAACAATTCCCTTTATCGTAATACCCTTAGAGTACATATATATACTCAATTATAACACAAAGCACGCTATACCATGACTCGTATACTTTAACCAAATAGTCATCGAATCACATATAGCGATGCATGTACGACACATAGCATATAATCCTTGTATCCAAACTCTATACTCGAGTTATAATAGTAAGTATACAATCTCATATCAAAATGACTCAATCCTTCCTTTTTATTTCATTTAATTCTAACCAAAACAAACAAATACATCACATAACTCTTAGAAATCTCACATGCATTCACTTGGTAAGATATTGGAATCAAATCGATTACTTTTATACTTAAAAGCATACGGCTATGATCACAAAACTCAATCAAAAATCGAACAACGACATGCAAGTAATGAAATTACATATAAACTTGAGATCAAGCCTTCACTTATCCTTTTTCATCATTTTTAATTCAAATCTTTACATGCAAGGCTATAACTTAACATGCATTCGATATTTCATCCCAAATCAATTCAATTTCATCCTTATAACCAATTTAAACACATAATTTAGATCCTAAACAAGGTTGACCATTCACTTTAGCACATAATTCAACTTAATTTCTTAAGAACAAGTAAGAACATTCGAATTTTCCAAGAACCGAAACATGCATGCATCACTTTGGATCTTTAAACCACAACTCAATCTATGTATTCTATAATTTCTAAAAATAATCAACAATAAACCATTAACATCAACAAAAATCAACTTAATCTTTTCAAAATCAAGAACCATTTGACTTTTTAAAGAAACATCACATGCAGCTACAAAAAATTGAGTTTTAGTGCTCTAGTGTTCAGTTTATACATCCCTACTAACCACCGGTTCACTGGAGTTCATCACCGGTGGCGGTGGTTTCACGGTGGTGCCCCCACTCGGGGGTTTCCAACCTTAAAACCTCTGATTTTTCTATAAAAACGCAGTAACAACTACATGCAATATGATTTCATCATAAAAATCTCAGAAACATGAATCGATCAAGCAAAACTCGGGCCTTGCTCAAAACCGAACCCAAACACACACACACACACTCACATGCAAGCATCTATACACACTTGCACATGAATTGGAGCTCATATATGGAACAAGAATGAAGTTTCATGGAAGATTTTAAAGAATTAGAGAGAGAGGCAATATACCAAGAGGAAAAAGAGAGAGAGAGAAAGAGAGAGCTTTGAGAGAGAGAAAGTGAGAGAAAAGAGAGAGCATAGCCGGGTGAAGAAAAGAAAAGAAGGGGGAGTGGGTTTTTATAATAAAAGGGTAGGGGCACTTTAGTAATTTACATAATTTTCTTACTTTCATTCTCTTTTATTCTAAACTCCAAAATGAATTTAAATAATGAATAACTCTCTCAGAAAATTTGGGAATGCCAAGAATAATAATTTTAAAATAAAGATCTCGAAATTAGATTTTCGGCCATATTTTCAAAATAATTTTTGAGCGAACGGTTGATTTATTATGGATTTTTCAAGATTGCGCTCAAAATAAAATGATAACTCAATAAAATCTCTAGGACTATTATGAAGATAACAAAACAAATTTCACACCTCAAAAATATTCGGATAATTTTACAAAAATAATTTAGAGGTTCAATGAACCTCATTTCAAATCAGATAATTCTTTAAAATCATTTAAAAATCAACAGAGCACATAATCAAGCATATTTCAAGTAATGGCACGTACTCACATATCACGAATCATACTTGATCACAAATTTCCCTTTTTATTATATTTCCCCCTTTTCGCGTAACGGGTCACATTCTGCTTGACGGCCCGATGCTGAGCGTTTCAATTACGCTTCACTATAAATACTTTATACCAGCTGACACGACACTGGAATATAATATACTCTTATCCATTTTTCCATTTCACATAACAACACATAGTTCACATTCAAATACTTTTAACCTCTTTTAAAACGGGTCCCGTTCTACCTGACGTCCCGACAACACAGCTTATCCCCTAAGCTGACTCATCAAACTGGAACGCATCATTTTACGTTCCCAGTTACCAATATACAATAAAGACAATTAACCAACAAAATCATTTAATCCCTTTATTAAATCACATAAATTATAATTAAACCACAAAATCATACTTTATTCACTTAATTACGTCGCGAAATTCCCAGTCATTACAATCTACCCCCTTAAAAGGATTATGTCCCCAGAATCTAGTCTAAGCAAATAGATGGGGATAATTTTCTTGCATTTCACTTTCTAATTCCCAAGTTGACTCTTCCACTATAGGATTTCTCCACAAGACTCTAACTAGAGATACAACTTTATTTCTAAGCTTCCTCTCTTTCCGATCTAAAACTCGAACTGGTTGTTCCACATAAGACAAATATGGTTATATTTCCACTGGTTCCAATTCGATCACATGGATGACATCAACATTATATTTCTTTAAAAGAGATACATGAAACACATTATGAAGATGTTGCACAAGTTCGTAATATATCCTCGATCATTTTAATTGTCCTTTCACTTTGTCTATCAGTTTGCGGATGATATGCCGTACTCATTTTCAGCTTAGTTCCCAAATGATCATGAAATTGTCGCCAAAATCTCGAGTTAAACCTTGGATCTCTATCAGACATGATGGATACTGGAACTCTGTGACGCATCACAATTATAATATCTGGGATATATCGTGTAATTATTTTTCTAATAAATAAATATTATGCATGTTCAGTATTTATTCGGTGAATTATTTGTTAAGTGGTATATGTGTTTGGATGTTTAAAGATAATATAAATTGAGTATTTTAATTTTTATATGTCCAAAATAATATATAGATAATTGTCATATCTTCCTATTTATTTTTATGTTGATTTATGATTTTATAGGAAATTTATGGATTTTATAAATTCTTTTTTCGAGTAATTATAAACTATTTTATATAATCGGGAACCAGCCGACTTCACCCGTTTTTACGTTTTTATAACCCGAAACTCTTCCGAGAACTCCTTCCTAACCTAATTGCAATATTCCGATCATTTTCCATGTTTCGACTTTTTTGGTCCGGCGTACGGTTTGTCCTGTGCGAGTCCCGGCGCAATATTTTTGATACAAAATTAGTTTCGGTAAATTAATAAAACTCTTATTTTCGATAAACGAGATCTTTTTATTAAACTATTACAATTATCACCTCGTAATACGTGTAACCAGGTGCTGAGACCAAGACCGCAGTACAAATTGTACTGATTTGGATAATTATCCCGAAAACCGGTACCGTTTGGATCCATTTTTATAAATAAATGTACTATTTTATATCCGGAATGATCCAACGGGATACTAATTTTCCGTAAGTATAAATAGCCTTTACCGTATTTTATTTCGTACCGAAAATCATTTGTAAACAGTAATTATATAACTTTACAGAGAAAATACATATATTCATAAAACCTTTCAAGAATCAAACTGCAAATCGGAGGTGTTATTGAAATCCGTTTGGAAAGCTCTGGTAATCAAAACGAAGGGTTTAAGGAGTACTATCAGATTATCCAAGTTTCAGAACTGCAGAATCAAATGTTATTTTTCTATAATTTTTATTAATTTCGAATTATTTTGATTAAAAATATAAATTTTTGTTCGGATGATTGTTTGAATGATTTGATGCTTACATGTTGAAGATTTTTTCTTCCTGATGATTTTGATATGTCATATGACTAATTTGGAGTTCAATAACATGTTCAAAAGTGAGTTTAATTTTCGAATTTAGAAATTAGGGTTTATAATTCGTTTGAATGTTCTTGATTGAATTTGGGGGTTTCTTATTTAGGGGTTATCAGATGTTGAGAGATAGTGGGTTTTGTTCCTCTTGAAATTTGCAATTGATTCATGTATAGTATGTTATCAACGATTCCCGGTTTGAACGGAGTTGTCTTTTAAAGTTCACCGGAAACCGGCAAACTTCCTGGCCATATTCCGGCCAATTCTGGGATAGGTTGTGTGTCTTGATTGCATGGCTGAGTTCCTGGTGATTAGAAGATGTAATCTGGAGGTTGTGAATGTGTGACGGTCCGGCGAACCCGTCGTTTTCCGGCGGGGTGAACTGCAAAATTGCAGTTTAGCCCCTGTAGTTTTAAAAACGAAACATTTAGTCCCCTAGGGTTCCAGAATTTGCATATTTTAGATTCCTGTTTTAAAAATATTTAAAAATCATATTTCCTATTTATTTTAATTATAAAAATTCAATTTTAATTATTAAAAATTCCAAAAATTATTATTTTAATTCCAAAAATTATTTTAATTCAAAAAAAAATCTGAATTAATTAGTTAATTAATTTTAGTTATTAATTAATTAATTGGTCAATTAATTAAAAAATTAATTGATTAATTGATTTAATTAATTATTAATTAATTATTAATTAATTATTTAATTAGATTTAATTATTTATTATTGATTTAAAAATTCCGAAAAATAGTTTCGAGCTTTAAAATATTATTTTAAATTGTTCTCAAGGCTCGATAATTATTATAAAATTATTTGGAAGTCAGATTAGGCCAACCGAACCCTGTTGATTGCTTTAAAATTTATCCAACGACCCGTTTTAACTCCGAAAAATGTTTTCAAAATCGTATTAAATACTCGAAAGACTGTTTATGACCCGAGACTTCCTTATAAATGAAATTTCATTGATTGTTTGACGTGTTATGTGTTATATGTGACTTGTTTGTTTGACTGTCGGACTATGTGATCAGTGTTTACTTGTTTTTAGTATAACTTTCAATCCGTTAGTCGGATTTGGTTAAAACGAAGGGTAGATAGAAGTGTATACCGAATAGAATCATATGAGTTGAGTATTGATAGATACTTATGATATGTGAGAAGAAGAGTCAAGGCGTAGGAAAGGGAAGCAAGTAGTCGAGGAATAGGAGATTGTGATTGGAAGTTAGTGAAGTATAGCAAGCTAATATCAGGCAAGTGTTCTGAACTCTCTCGAGATATATTGTAGATAATTGATAGCCTGTTTTATATTACAAGTGCTTTGAAGCACTGAACCCTAAACCTTGATTCCAACTATTGATCTTTGAGCCGTAAACCTTATTCTTTCCGAACCATTGATTGTTGATTACCCAAATATGAACCACAGATATATGATACTACTCCACAAATACATACAAACTAAATACCGAACACTGAATCAAGATTGCTTACATATTCAAACCATTGTACCTTATGCTTTGAAAGACCAAATCCTTATAACCTTGAAACTTTGATTCCCTTGTTATCCAATTCTTTCATTACCTGACAGCCATTCTTTGAAATTGCCATATTGTTCCTTTGTGAAGATTGAAACCATCTCATTATTGGACATCCATTGTTGCTTATGATTCTGTTTATTGTTTTACATTATTTATTCTGTTATTATGATATAATTGGATTATTTTATAAAATTGTGGACCAGATTCGTGGTTAGACCATATTGGTGGTCAAGTTAGGCCAATGTGTGCCTTGGATCCAGTAATTAGAGCAGAGCTGTGTGCCTTGCTCGGGGTTAGTACGTGATTGATCAGCAGCCTAACCTTGTTTTTTTTTAAAATGAAAATATAATATCCAATTCTAAATCATTAATCATTGTTCACTTGATACCTTAACTCTTTTCACTTGATGATCATTATTCTCAGTCTTGTCAATGTGACTTGCCGAGCTAGTTAGCTCATTTATGCGATGTTGTTTATGTTCTTTTCCAGTTAAGAAGGAACCTGTTGGTAGCGAGGATCCCCAATCCAGTACGAGAGCTAGGGGTCCAGGTTGATCGAGTTAAGCTAGCTGATAGATTTTGGGATAGTTTAAGTTTGTATAGTTTGTAATGATGTTTAATATTTAGTTGTAAGTTTGAATAGTTGGGATTTGGGCGTTTGTAATATAAGTGTGTGTGTGTGGCTTGTGTACATACTTTAACCTGTTGCAATCCGTGGTAGTTGGTAAGTAGGGTTACTATATATTATTGTGTATATGTTATGGACTTGATGATTTCTTTAACAAAACACCTTAGTAGATTTAACTTAGTGAAAAATGTAACACTCGACGGATAAGGAATATAGTCCCGACGGATGACTCAATATAGTCCCGACGGATGATGATTTGTTATCCATCGAGTGAGTAACTTATGTAATAATAAGTCATGAAGCACATTTCTGTAAACACCTTTGTTTAGATTCTGTAGTAGCATATAAGTCATGTTGACTTTAATTAGATATGCAGAATAGGTTGATTAATTGTACATAAATGATGTCTTGTAATTCTGCATAAATAAAATGTAGTCAAGTGCCAAATAGCTACCCGACGGATAAACAACAATGCTACCCGACGGATGATCATGTACCCGACAGATAATCAATTCAAACATCTGTTGACAGTGATAACACAGTAACATGCGTCGAGTGTATGTAAAAGGAATGTGGAAGCCTATTCAACTAGGTTTTTGAGAACAAAGAAGCATTGCCATTTCCATGCTATTATGAAGATATTCAAAGATGCTGGAATAGAGTAATGAAGTAGCATAGTATTAGACTTGATAGGTTTTGTTTTATTATCTTGTCTTATTACTGTGTAATCTTGGTGATATATAAACCAAGAGTAGCAATTAGAACAACAAGAAGACTAAGCAAGTAAATTCTCAGAGAAACATTTGTAAGCTGTATCTTTAGCATTTCTTTGTAAGTTTAGTTGTTCTTATTTGTAAGCAGCTGTGAGATATTCAAGCTTCACAGAGTTCTCTCAATATATATATATATATATGGTGGATACTTTCTAATCCACCAGAAAGTTTTAAAGACTTGTGTTTTTACTACTTTGTGTTTTGATTCATATTTAACTTGTTATTCCGTACTTTTCAAATCAAAACACTGTCAGATATATATATATATATATATATATATATATCTTAAGTTAGGACATTTTATATTTCTGAAAAAGATTCAAGAATTCCATTCAACCCCCTTCTGTAATTCTTGTTACATTGTTAGGGACTAACAATTGGTATCAGAGCTAGCGCTTGAAGAACATAGAGTTTAAAGATCACAACAAACAACAAGATGAACAAGAAGGATGTTGGAGTCAAGATTCCTTTTCTGGACAAAGATAATTACCATCACTGGAAGGTAAAGATGCATCTTCATTTACTTTCTCAAGATAAGGCCTATGTAGATTGCATAGAGAGAGGCCCTCATGTACCAATGAGAGCTGCAACTGGAAATGAGCCATCAGTTCACAAGCCAAGGCACGAATGGTCAGAGCCTGATATTGAACAAGTCAGGAAAGACAAGAAGGCCATGAATTATCTGTTCAATGGAGTTGATGGTGACATGTTTGACAACATCATCAATTGCAAAACTGCCAAAGAAGTTTGGGATATAATACGGATTATCTGTGATGGCACTGAACAAGTTAGGGAAAATAAGATGCAGCTGCTAATTCAGCAATATGAGCACTTTCATAGTGAAGATAGTAAGTCTCTCACTGACATTTTTAGTAGATTTCAAAAACAACTAAATGCTCTGAAGTTGCATGGAAGAGTCTATCAGACAAAAGACTGAAAGGAATATGTCCTAAGTCCAATCATGTATTAGGATTTAGGAATAACTTTTATGTAATCTGTTTTGATTTCATTGATATTAATAAAGACTTGTTTTGTTTTTATTACGGGCTTTATCTATTTAAGTGTTTAAATAAGATATACCATAGTTTAGAGTAAAGCTTTTTATGGATTATGAAGAGATCATAATAGTGAGACCTAAAAAGATGATAACTTTAAACTTAAATAGTTCCTGGTCGTAGGATTACTAACTGGTAATTAATAATCCGCAAAGATCGGTACATACTATGCTTGCTTCATTATGAAGGATGTCTGTTCTCATAGACATTTGTGTGGTGACACTATAGCTAGTATGTAGGTGCTTATTATAGAATAAGTTCACTGAACATGACTCGCCCAGCTGAACAACTGATGGAGTTCACTCACGTGTCAGCAGTTGTTCGCTTAGTGATAGTTTTACAAGTATCCTTAGACTTGAGGTCATCATAGTCATCTTGTGTACACTGAACTATGCTTTGGTTTAGTTCTTAGTCTCCAGGGACAATTATTAGGGCTCTTCTGGGTATAGGAATTTGTACACGAAGATAGTGTATGATCAATAAAGGATCTACCCCTTCCAGTGAAGGAAGCGAATGTTCAAGGCTGATCCACTTATGCTAGTTCAGGAATCTCTGGCCAGAGTGAATGAAATTAGAAAGGAGTTTCTAATTTGCATAGAACTACGCATAGTAAATGGTAAGCAAGTGGTTAAATTAGATAGGCTTGACACGAGATCCATGCCTTGTATTTAATCGGGACATTTTAGGGTAGAAGAAGTTTATTGTACGGTAACTATTCACTGACAGGTTCTTGGTATTCTAAGCAGTGAATTCATATTATCCGGATAGTCGCGATATGTTGAGAAGCATCACTCACGATGTAGAATAAATGTGATTAATTAATTAATCATATTTAATAAATTAGAGAATTTATATAACTAATGATAAAATAGTTTTATTATTATTTATTTCTACTACCGGCTTAATATTGAACTACAGGGTCACACCATAAAAAGAGAATGATTTTATAGTGGAGGAATTAATTAATAATGGCTAATAATTATTTATTTATGAAATAAATAATTAATTGGAAAATTTAATAATTGATTAAATGAGATTTAATTGATTATAAATTAATTAAGAAAAGTTCTTAATATTATTAATTAAGGATTTAATTTTTGGAAATTAAATCAAGAGAGAGAATTATTTCTAAAGTGTTTAGAAAAAGGATTAATAATTAAAAGGTGTTTTAATTATTAATGAGAATAATAAATGGGATAATAATAATAATATTTATGGGAAAATTTCAGCTGAAAATTTTGCCTATAAATACACTATTATAGACCCTATTTTATTCGAACCCCAGAAACCCAAAAGTTTCAGAAAACCAAATTCTCTCCACGTCCTCCTCCTCCTAAAAGTCGTTTTCTTGGTGGATACCGGTGGAGTGCTTCACACTTGAGGAGCAACTGCTAAGGATCTCTGATCGTTGTCTCCGAATTAATTTTAAAAGATTAGATTCGATCCCTCAAATTTTTATTCATGATTTATATGCTTTTATTTGGATTTTGTATGTGTAAAAGTGTTTTTCCACGCCGCGCTGCGTTTAAAAATCCAACAATGGTATCAGCGCATAGGTTGTATGCATATAGATCTATGGTAAAAATTTCAGAATTTTATGTGCTTGTATGAATTAATTATGATTTTTACAAGTTATATAATGGATTAATTTTGTTTGATGAGAAATCGTTTCTCAGAATAATTTTGAATGTTGATCTGGGTTCTACAAGTGTTGTAGATCATCTGGGTATTTTTTTTCATAATTTTATGATGTATAGATTTTTTATTATGAATTTTTGAAGTTCTTAAATTTAAATTCGTAATTAATTTATCATATATATATATTATGTTGTAAGTATATATATCTGCATCTATCTGTGATGTTTATGGTGCTGCTGAGTTGTCTGTGCTGCACGAGAAAAGAGAAGATAGGTACAGGCGCACGGAATTCCATGGGCAAAAGGCGGCGACGTTCGAAGCAGACTGAAGGACCGCACGACTGGCGCGCGCGCGTGGGGCACACGCGCTCGTGTGTCACGCGCGGCGCGTGTCAGCCATGCGCTGGTCAAAGGTCAGTCGGATGCTGACGTCATGCTGGCGTCATCAGATGACGTCATGCTGACGTCAGCACAGGGGTTCGGGCGCGTGGAGCGCGTGGTTGATTGTCAGACACGCGCCTGACAGCGCGTGTGCACGTGTCGGCGCGTGGGGAAGCTTGTTTCGGCGCGTGAGGGCGCGTGGAAGCTCAGAATGGGGTGATTTTGGTGCCGTTGGATTCGTTTTTTCGAGACGCTTCTAATGGTATATTATATGATATTTTATGAAATTGTTTCGAACTGTTTATAGCTAACATAAGTGTTTTTTAAGCTATTTTTGACTGTTTAAATTGCTTTTAAATGCTTCATGTGATACATAGAGATGTATAATGCTTAGACTAATGTGCTAGATGATTTAACATGCCTACCTTGATGTTTATTCATGTTGATATATGTGATATATGCTTAGTTTATCATGCGATGATAGATTCAGGTGAACTTAAATAAACATAAGGCGTTTGTTAGACAACCTAGGATAGTGAAATTGTTTCATAACCTTAATAACAATATTATGAATACAATCATGAGATTCTTGTGTTTATGAAACACGTAATTGAATATGAATGTTTGATATGAGAGAAAAGATGATTCTGTCAACAACAGATTTCTATCTGTAAGAAAGGGTTATTAAGTGACGCCTCTTGACAATGCTCCACCCGATCTGGGAATCATCTGATTATTGATTATTGATTTGAAATATTTAATTTAAAAGGAAGAATCTCTTTATAATATGATTATGATTGTGACATAATATAATCCCTCTAAAATTAAATAATATCAAGTAGTAATTGGCCAATGATACAACGGGCTTGTGTCGGTCATAGCCTTCCAACATGGTAGAAAGTAGTTCTTATTTTTGAATCATTGTCGTTTCGTGCCACAGCCGAGGGCTTTGATTTTGAAATAAGAAATACTTGTCTATTACATAGAGATGTGTACATTGAATAAGAATCTAAAGGTCGTTACGTGCCACAGCCGTGGGCCTTTGGGGACTGATTCAATTGTACGGAATGTTGGGTTTGACTTGACTTAGAATATTGAGTTTGTCGTGCCATAGCCGTGACTCAATTATTCATGAGGCTAAAGTTTAATTAGGGAATAACATGAGATGTAATTGACAAGAGTTGTCTGCCTATTGAACATTACATGGCATTTCGTGCCATAGCCG
The DNA here is from genome assembly GCF_009905375.1 of Apium graveolens. Classification (NCBI taxonomy): domain Eukaryota; kingdom Viridiplantae; phylum Streptophyta; class Magnoliopsida; order Apiales; family Apiaceae; genus Apium; species Apium graveolens. Next base: position 100,441,918 of record NC_133649.1, read on the forward strand.
AGGTTGTGTAATGGAATGTAGGATCCCTATTCCCACTAGCATTATGAATGCTTAATTTTTCACGTAGGGGGTTGAATAAATTAGGAAAACTAGTGGGAGCCACTTATGAATAAAGACCCGATTCATATAGTGTTTTGAAATAAAATCGAATATTTGCTAAGTGTTGTTATGTGTTTATCATTTACAGATTTACTTTATACGTTATGTCTTTTGCACTATCACTCAGGAGCATACTAGATGCTCACAAATTGACTGGTCCTAATTATGCTGACTGGCTTCGAAACTTGAGAATTGTTCTCAGGATTGAGAAGCTGGAATACGTGATTGACTCACCTAAGCCTACTGAACCTGCTAGTGATGCACATAATGATGAACATGTTGTGTATCGTAAGTGGATAGATGATGCAAATGTTGCTCAATGCATCATGCTAGCTTCCATGAACATTGAGCTACAGAAGCAACATGAGCATATGGATGCTCACACTATCCTCATGTATCTACAAGAGTTGTATGATGTGGCGGGGAGGACAGCTCGATATGAGATATCGAATGAGCTGTTCGGTTGTAGGATGTCTGAGGGATCATCTGTGAATGACCATGTACTAAAGATGATCAATTTGATTGAACGTCTTGGACAACTTGGTTTTGCCATGGATGGGGAGCTGAGCCAAGACTTTGTCTTGCAATCGCTTCCGAGTTCGTTCTCGCAGTTTGTTGTAAACTTTCACATGAATAAGTTGGATGTCAGCCTGCCTGAACTCCACAACATGTTGAAGACTGCGGAATCGAATTTTTCCCCTAAGAAGAGTTCTGTTCTTCTAATTGGTGAAGGTTCCAATCCTAAGAAAAGGAAGAGGAACTCTTCCAAGAAGAAGAAAGTAGGTGAGAAAACGCCGGTTCCACCAAAAGCTGAAGACCCCGAGAGCAAAATTGTTGCTTTCACTGTAACAAGGTGGGGCACCGGAAGAGGAACTGCAAGGTTTACCTTGCAGAATTAAAGAAGAAGAAGGGTAGTGAGACTACCGCTTCTGATTCAGGTATGTTCATGATATAAGTGAATATGTCATTTCTACTTGGGTATTCGATACCGCCTGTGGTTCTCATATCTGCAATTTGTTGCAGGGACCAAGGAGAAGTAGGACTCTTGAGGAAGAGGAGGTGATTCTACTGATGGAAATGGTGCAAGAGTTGCTGCTGAAGATGTAGAATCATTTCATTTACATAGGCCTACGGGCAAGACTATTGTTTGAAATAATTGTTATTTTGTTCCCTCGATTGTGAGGAATATTATTCCCATGTTAGACTTGGCTGGATTTTCATTTATTATTGAGAATAATGAATGTTCTATTCTTAGATTTAATATTCTTTATGGACGTGGTGCTTTAAATAATGGTCTGTATGTATGTGACATAATTTATTTCAGATTGAACAAACTAATAAAAGAAAAGGGATGATGAAAATCTCACTTCATAGTGGCACTGCAGTCTCCATTTAGTAGACATGGAGAGAGGGCTGCAAATTTGCTGGGAATGGTACACACAGATGTATGTGGACCAATGTCTACGCAAGCCATGGGTGGATTTTCATACTTCATTACTTTCATAGATGATAGATCTGGATTCGGATATGTGTTTGATGAAACACAAGTCTGAGGCCTTTGAAAAGTTCAAAGAATATAAGTATGAAGTGGAGAAACAACCAAACATAGTATTAAAACTCTTCGATTAGATCGAGGTGGTGAATACTTTAACGGAGAGTTTCTAGATTATCTCAAAGTAAATGGTATAGTCTCCCAGTGGACTCCTCCAGATTGGTATCTGAAAGGAGAAATCGAACTTTGTTAGACATAGTTTGGTCCATGATGAGCTATGCAAATCTTCCAGTATTCCTATGGGGTTATGCATTGGAAACCTCTGCATATTTACTGAATAAGGTGCTTTCCAAATCTGTTCCTCAAACTCCGTATGAGATATGGAAAGAAAGGAAACCGAGTCTTAAACACGTTAAGATTTGGGGATGTCCAGCTTATGTAAGTTGACCCAGATAAGCTGGAATATCGATCCGTAAAATGTAGTTTTGTGGGATATCCTAAAGAGACTTTAGGGTATTACTTTTACACCGATCATCGGGTGTTTGTCTCCAGACATGCTACCTTCTTGGAAAAGGAGTTTATCCTTGAAGGAAACAGTGGGAGCAAAATTGAACTTGATGAAGTTCAAGAAGCACAAACTACTACGAATCAAGTGGAAATACCTGTTCTAACTGAACAACCTTTTGTGGGACAGCCCATTCGTAGGTCAGGGAGAGTGTCTCACCAACCTGAGAGGTAATATGGCCTTGTCATTGAGAATGACAATGAGTTGTCGATCATTGATGATGACGACCCTGTGACCTATAATGAGGCTATAAGTAGTGTTGACTCAGAGAAATGGCAAAGTGCCATGAAATCCAGAATGAAATCTATGTATACGGTATACAAAAGATAGATTATAGTAAATGGCCAGGTGGAGACCTATAAGGCCAGACTTTTGGGAAAAGGATTCAAACAAAGACAATGGATTGACTTTGATGAAACTTTTTACATGTAGCCCTGTTAAAATCAGTTCGGATTTTGCTAGCGAATGCTGCTTACTACGACTATGAAATCTGGCAGATGGCCAGATGGTTTTCTTTCCAAGGGAAATGAAAACCTAGTGTGTAAGCTGCTGCGAACCATATGTGGTTTAAAGCAAGCTTCTCGAAAGATGGAACATTCGTTTTGATGAGACAATCAAAGAGTTTGATTTTATCAAAAACGCAGATGAACCATGCGTCTACAAAAGGGTTAGTGGGAGTGCGGTAACATTTCTTATATTGTATTGAATTAGAGTTGACACACATAACAACATAGCAGACCCACTCACAAAGCTACTTTATGAAAGTCACTTTGATCGTCATAAAGACAAGATGGGTATTAGATACCAGAGTGATTGGCTTTAGTACAAGTGGGAGATTGAAAGGAATATGTCCTAAGTCCAATCATGTATTAGGATTTAGGAATAACTTTTATGTAATCTGTTTTGATTTCATTGATATTAATAAAGACTTGTTTTGCTTTTATTATGGGCTTTATCTATTTAAGTGTTTAAATAAGATATACCATAGTTTAGAGTAAAGCTTTTTATGGATTATGATGAGATCATAATAGTGAGACCTAAAAAGATGATAACTCTAAACTTAAATAGTTCCTGGTCGTAGGATTCCTAACTGGTAATTAATAATCCGCAAAGATCGGTACATACTATGCTTGCTTCATTATGAAGGATGTCTGTTCTCATAGACATTTGTGTGGTGACACTATAGCTAGTATGTAGGTGCTTATTATAGAATAAGTTCACTGAACATGACTCGCCCAGCTGAACAACTGATGGAGTTCACTCACGTGTCAGCAGTTGTTCGCTTAGTGATAGTTGTACAAGTATCCTTAGACTTGAGGTCATCATAGTCATCTTGTGTACACTGAACTATGCTTTGGTTTAGTTCTTAGTCTCCAGGGACAATTATTAGGGCTCTTCTGGGTATAGGAATTTGTACACGAAGATAATGTATGATAAATAAAGGATCTACCCCTTCCAGTGAAGGAAGCGAATGTTCAAGGCTGATCCACTTATGCTAGTTCAGGAATCTCTGGCCAGAGTGAATGAAATTAGAAAGGAGTTTCTAATTTGCATAGAACTACGCATAGTAAATGGTAAGCAAGTGATTAAATTAGATAGGCTTGACACGAGATCCATGCCTTGTATTTAATCGGGACATTGTAGGGTAGAAGGAGTTTATTGTACGGTAACTATTCACTGACAGGTTCTTGGTATTCTAAGCAGTGAATTCATATTATCTGGATAGTCGCGATATGTTGAGAAGCATCACTCACGATGTAGAATAAATGTGATTAATTAATTAATCATATTTAATAAATTAGAGAATTTATATAAATAATGATAAAATAGTTTTATTATTATTTATTTCTACTACCGGCTTAATATTGAACCTACAGGGTCACACCATAAAAAGAGAATGATTTTAATAATGGCTAATAATTATTTATTTGTGAAATAAATAATTAATTGGCAAATTTAATAATTGATTAAATGAGATTTAATTGATTATAAATTAATTAAGAAAAGTTCTTAATATTATTAATTAAGGATTTAATTTTTGGAAATTAAATCAAGAGAGAGAATTATTTCTAAAGTGTTTAGAAAAAGGATTAATAATTAAAAGGTGTTTTAATTATTAATGAGAATAATAAATGGGATAATAATAATAATATTTATGGGAAAATTTCAGCTGAAAATTTTGCCTATAAATACACTATTATAGACCCTATTTTATTCGAACCCCAGAAACCCAAAAGTTTCATAAAACCAAATTCTCTCAACCTCCTCCTCCTCCTAAAAGTCGTTTTCTTGGTGGATACCGGTGGAGTGCTTCACACTTGAGGAGCAACTGCTAAGGATCTCTGATCGTTGTCTCCGAATTAATTTTAAAAGGTTAGATTCGATCCCTCGAATTTTTATTCACGATTTATATGCTTTTATTTGGATTTTGTATGTGTAAAAGTGTTTTTCACGCCCCACTGCGTTTAAAAATCCAACAAAGACTCCAATATTAAGTTCCTTAGATCTCTTCCAAAGAAATGGAAACCAATGACAGTCTCATTGAGAAACTCTCAAGATTACATGGAGTTTACTTTAGAGAGACTATATGGCATCCTGAAAACTTATGAGCTTGAAATAGAGCAAGATGAGAGGATGGAGAGAGGAAAGAAGAAAGGAGGGTCCATTGCACTGGTTGCTGAGCTAGAAAAAGAGAAGGAGATGAAGATAGAAGCTGTTGAGTAAACTTCAAAGGTCTGTGAAAACCAGGGCAAGGGGCTGGTAGCAGAAAATGAAGACTCTTTGAGCCAAGATGATATGGATGACATTGATGAACATCTAGCATTTCTTTCCAGAAGATTTTCCGAGCTCAAGTTCAAGAAGAACTTTGGAGCAGTTAAGCCAAATAGAAACATGGTGGATAAATCAAAATTCAAATGTTTCAAATGTGGCTTAGCAGGGTACTTTCCCAGTGAGTGTAGAAAGTCAGATTCCAGCAAGAAGAAGTTTGAGCCTGTAGACTATAAACAGAAATATTTTGAGTTGCTCAAACAAAAGGAAAGGGCTTTCATTACAGAAGAAAATGACTGGGCAGCAGATGGTCTGGATGAGGATGAGGATGTCAGCTATGTCAATCTAGCCCTAATGGCCAAGTCTGATGAAACAGAGACAAGTTCTTCAAGTAATCAGGTAATCACCACTAACCTAGCACATTTATCTAAAGTTGAGTGTAATGATGCAATAAATGACATGTCTACAGAATTATATCATTTGCATGTTACACTTAAGTCTCTTACTAAGGAAAATGCTAAAATCAAAGAAAATAATTTGTTTTTAAGTGAGAGGAATAATGTGCTAGAATATTAGTTTATTGAATTTGAAAAATTGAGAATTGAGTGTAAAATTGCTAAGGATGAATTAACTGAGTCCTTGAAGAGAGAAGAGATCTTGAAGAAGCAGCTTGAACGAGAACATGAGGTGATCAAGGCATGGAAAACATCTAGAGATATTCATGCTCAAATCACCAAAGTTCAAGGTATTGAGTCCTTCTGTGATGCAACCTGGAAGAAGAATAAGGAGAAGCTGGAATCCAACTTGGTTGAGGGATTTCTAACAGATGTGGACTCGACGGATGATGAGAGTCATCCGTTGGATAACCAAAAGGATTATCCGTCGAGTGACATAAATCCTCATCCGTCGGCTGTGAGCAAACCTGTGAGTAAAGCCAAACTTGCCAAGTTAAATGAAAAGTATGGATCAGTTTCCAAAAACTTCATTTCAGGAGAATCTAGTCAAGTGAAGAAGGAAAAGATAGTGAATGTTGGTCATCTGTCTAGTTGCCACTTTAGCTTATTTACTTTCCTTAGACTATACTAATAGTCTAACTCAACTCTATATGAGTCGAACACTCCCGCGATATAGATATATACCCAAAATACCCTTTTGTCCTAACTTGTCTCATGGACTAGATCATGTAGCTCTGATACCAACTTGTGACACCCTCAATCTCGGGGTTAGGAAATGAGGACCCATACAACATTAAACTATCATTAAATACGCGTAAACCCCGATTAACTATTAACAGGATCTAACAGGATAAAGTTTGAGACATAATTATAACTACCAACCATAATATATAAATTACAACCCAAAATAATATTTAATTTACACAATCGATTCCGACTTGGAACCGACAGATGACCCATCGTAACTTTACACACTTTCTGGCTAAGCGCTTGCTCACACATAACATGTACTACCTACTCTGGCATCTGGAAGCCTACAACATAGTAGGGGCCAGCAGGTACGCTCTTACTAGTAGTGTGCCTAAGTCTGGCCATCCTCTTGCTTAACTGCCATGGTTAGAACAAAGCAAGACATATGAGTATAAAACTCAGCAAGTAACTATATGACAGTTCTACGATACAATATCAACAATATACCATTATTGCTTTTAAGGCATTCTACTTTACAATCTTTAGGTGGCAGATTTTTGTCTTTGGGCTATGAAAGGGTTATGAAGAAAGGTTTAGGCTTTCAGGAATCAAGGCTCAAGATAGGATGAAAGCCGACATTCATCACGAATCAACATTTGGATCTCAAATGATCTCTCACCAGGAAAGCAAGAATATATCTAACTCTGGAAAGCAGTTATATGATTGATATAAATATCAAAATAGAATCAGGGTTCTCAAAGCTGTATACCAAATAATATCTCAATCAACTCATCACAAATAATTTTAAACCATTTCCTTCTTAAAGAATCAATTGCTGAATAAGGTATTCAATTTCCCTTTGTTATATGATAGGGAACCCTTGATTGGACTACTTTAACTTTCAATTCACAGTAATACTATGGGTTATCAGCCCGTACTGACCTCCATCGGGTCGTTAAGGTACCTATGGTATAATTTCAGCTTAAATTGGACTAGCCTCGCTAGTCTCTTATATGGTTGGACTAGTCCCACTAGTCTCTTACGGCTCAATCCAATCCATCAGGAATTCATTTGAAAAACCTTTAGAAGAAAGAATGGTTTTACTAAGTTCATTTTAACATTACCAAGAATATGAAATCATTCGGACTCTTTCAAGTCGAAACTCATTCTTAAGTTCAATTCAAGAATTCAAAGAAAGTGATTGTATCAAAAGTAAGCAAAGATCAATACCAAGGATCTTGATCAAATGATAAACAGGGTATCTAAATAGGGAATCAAGACATTTCTAAGGATCATCACAGAATAAGCTATACAAAAGAAAGATTAATCAACAATACACAAGGGAAATGGGTAAAGGTTCTTATAAGGATCATGAGCATTCAGGGTATCCAAAAGAATCAGTAAATAATTAGAATATAAATCAACAGGGTTACTACAAGGGTTTGGGCAATAAGCATATCAAATCATTGCAAGAATCAATAACAGGTTCACAGGGAACAACAACAGGGTTTCTCAAAAATCAATAACGGGTATGGTATAAGAATTCAATATCAAGGTTCAAGAATCAATGACAGCTTCACAAGTGCTATAATACTCTATCATAGCATGAACAATATCCTCTCTATAACAATTTATACAAGTAAGCAGAGTTACTTGTCTGAATTCACTTTCCTGTTTCACAAGGGTTGAACTACTGCCACCTAGTACACTTTTCCCTTTCCTACCCCGAATGCCTTCACGCTCCGAATCTATAATTCAACAATCAAACCCTAATTAGATTCTCACTCGGCGTTCCCAGAATGCTTATCAATTCCCTTGATCGTAATACCCTAAGAGTACATATATATACTCAATTATAACACAAAGCACGCTATACCATGACTCCTATACTTTAACCAAATAGTCATCGAATCACATATAGCGACGCAATTACGACACATAGCATATAATCCTTGTATCCAAACTCTATACTTGAGTTATAATAGTAAGTATACGATCTCATATCAAAATGACTCAATCCTTCCTTTTTATTTCATTTAATTTGGACCAAAACAAACAAATACATCGCATAACTCTTAGAAATCTCACATGCATTCACTTGGTAAGATATTGGAATCATATCGATTACTTTTATACTTAAAACCATATGGCTATGATCACAAAACATAATCAAAAATCGAACAACGACATGCAAGTAATGAAATTACATATAAACTTGAGATCAAGTCTTCACTTATCCTTTTTCATCATTTTTAACTCAAATCTTTACATGCAAGGCTATAACTTAACATGTATTTGATACTTCACCCCAAACCAATTCGATTTCATCCTTATAACCCATTTAAACATATAATTTAGATCCTAAACATGGTTGATCATTCACTTTAGCACATAATTCAACTAAATTTCTTAAAAACAAGTAAGAACATTCGAATTTTCCATGAACCGAAACATGCATGCCTCACTCTGGATCTTTAAACGATAACTCAATCTATGTATTCTATAATTTCTAAAAACAATCAACAATAAACCATTTACATCAACAAAAATCAACTTAATCTTTTCAAAATCAAGAACCATTCGGCTTTTTAAAGAAACATGACATGCAACTACAGAAAATTGAGTTTTAGTGCTCTAGAGTTCAGTTTATACATCACTACTCACCACCGGTTCACCGGAGTTCATCACCGGTGGCGGTGGTTTCACGGTGGTGCCCCCATTCGGGGGTTTCCAACCTTAAAACCTCTGATTTATCTACAAAAATGCAGCAACAACTACATGCAATATGATTCTATCACAAAAATCTCATAAATATGAATTGGAGCTCATATATGGAACAAGGATGAAGTTTCATGGAAGATTTCAAAGAATTAGAGAGAGAGAGGCAATATACCGCGAGGAAAAAGAGAGAGAGAAAGAGAGAGCTTCGAGAGAGAGAGATGAGAGAAAGTGAGAGAAGAGAGAGAGTAGAGCCGGGTGAAGAAAAGAAAAGAAGGGGGTGGGTTTTTATAATAAAAGGGCAGGGGCACTTTAGTAATTTACATAATTTTCTTACTTCCATTCTCTTTTATTCTAAACTCCAAAATGAATTTAAATAATGAATAACTCTCTCTGAAAAGTTGGGAATGCCAAGAACAATAATTTTAAAATAAATATCTCAAAATTAGCTTTTCGGCCATATTTTCAAAATAATTTTTGTGCGAACGGTTGTTTTATTATAGATTTTACAAGATTGCGGTCAAAATAGAATGATAACTCAATAAAATCTTTTTAAAATACACCCATCACGAAATAAATCCTTCTATCATTTTTATAAAGTCTCTAGGACTATTATGAAAATAACAAAATAAATTTCACACCTTGAACATATTCAGATAATTTTACAAAAACATTTAAAGGTTCATTAAACCTCATTTCAAATCAGATAATTCCTTAAAATCATTTAAAAATCAACAGAGCACATAATCAAGCATATTTCAAGTAATGGCACATATTCACATATCACGACTCATACTTGATCATAAATTTCCCTTTTTATTATATTTCCCCCTTTTCGCGTAACGGGTCACATTCTGCTTGACGGCCTGATGCTGAGCGTTTCAATTATGCTTCACTATAAATACTTTATACCAGCTGACACGACACTGGAATATAATATACTCTTATCCATTTTTCCATTTCACATAACAACACATAGTTCACATTCAAATACTTTTAACCTCTTTTAAAACGGGTCCCATTCTACCTGACGGCCCGACAACACAGCTTATCCCCTAAGCTGACTTATCAATATGGAACGCGTCATTTTACATTCCCAGTTACTAATATACAATAAATACAATTAACCAACAAAATCATTTAATCCCTTTTTTAAATCACATAAATTATAATTAACCCACAGAATCATACTTTATTCACTTAATTACGTCACGAAATTCCCAGTCATTATAGAACACGTGACCAAGAGAATAGTTATCGTCTCTTTAACCAACTGAGCTAACCCTTGCGGGCTTGTTTTTTTACATTAACCTAACTTATTAGTCAAGAATTTTCCAAATATAAATTATAAGAATTTTAGGAAAATATTGCAAATAGTGTAATATAATTAGTAGAATATAAGGTAATTTTAATTTTTGATATTTATCAATTTAAAAAATTGAGAAAATTAGAAAAATAGAATATAAGGTAGTTTACTGAGCCGCGCTTCGCAACGACCTTCTAAACTATTATGTAATTTTTGTTTTATTTTTTGTTTAAAATTGATTTTAAGGTTACAAATATTACAAATTTAAAATACAACAAATGCAACCTTGAAATTAAATTTTTTTAGAATTGGAAATTAAGTTGCATAACAAATTGTAGGGGTTGTAAATCGTATTTTTTTAAATAAAAACTTAAAAAATTATTTTTTCGAAAATAACTTTAAAAATGTTAGCAATTTTGTGAATAAGTTTAAAAACATACTTCATCAGTCCCGTTTTTCTTTTCCATCAATTTAAATCCACCCTTTATTGAATCAGATCAAATAAAATGATAATTGACATATAATAAAATCGGGACAATAATTTTAGTTTTACTAACCTTTTACTTGCTTTTTATTTACCATTTATTTACTAAATTTATCAAACCCGACAATTAGGTTGTGACGAAGGAAAATGGTAATTGTGAATAATAAAACCACGACGGATGGAGTAGTATTTTGGATAATTTTCCTAAAATTTAATGCATAATAGGGATAGAATATAAATTACTTTTTATTGTAAATAAAATAGATATAATAGTATGAATTAGTGTTTATATTAATATTTGAAGTCGAGATAAGAATTTTACTTCCTAAATAAATAAAACATTTAATCAATATTATCTTTCTTACTCTGTTTAGTCATGGTCAAAATTTATCCTTCAAGCATATAGAGATAATTTTAATTTTTTAATTTTTATTTTAATAAATTCTAAAACCATAAATTACATTTAAACGTGTATGGGTTTATTGGGTACAAACATTTTATACCAAATTATAATAATTGAAATGAACTATAATTTGTAGTTTGGTTAACTTTTTTTTAATTATCTTTTCGATTAACACCGTTAGATTTTTTTTAATCAAATGATATGATTATTAGATCGAAATTCTAAAAGAATATATCACCTCTAGCTAAAACTAAACATTATTTATAACTAGAGATTTTTGTCCGCGCTACGCGTTCTAAATATATTTATATTTAAAATAATATTAAATAATATAAATATCTCAATATATTTATTTTTTTAAAAAATATTAAATAATATAAAGAGAAATGTTTACGTAACTTTTCAGTTAACGAAAAAATATGTACGCGGATATAATTTTTCACGTATGCTAGAAAAATATATGTTGTGTTGTCATAATTTTTTTAAAAAAACATAATTAACTAATTTTAAATTTTGTTTGTAATAAAATGAGCACATGTTTCACGTATTTTCATATGATATAGATTAATTTTAAGGTATATTACAATTTTATGAAGGAAATAATTTAAAAATAATTTATTTAATTACTAAAAACTTAAAATAATCTCAACATGTGTTTTTTAATTTGTGTTGATTAATTTATAAAATATGATAATTATTAATTTATAAGCATATAAGGATTAAAATTAAAATATATTTTGTTCTGATATTATTTTAATGATAAATTGTAAAATTTAATTTAATAATCTTTACAAAATATCAATAGTATGTATTTTGTAATATTTAATTTAAAAGAGTCTAAATTTATATTTTAAGATTAGGTAATTCATACCCAACATATCTTTAACAAAGTGATGGATTTAGGCACAATACCATTAACGGCAAACAAAACATAGAACAGAGCTCTGCCGAGGGAGGATCGATGACTACTACTTCAAATCATGGAAACCAACTCTCTAAATCAGAAGATTATTAATATTTTTTGGAGGTTAGTAATCCCATCCATCCATGTTTTAGTTGTTGTCAATTGGTTGTAAAGTTCATGGCTAATAGTTTGTTTAAGACTTTAATTTTCATTCAAATATAAATTTTCAGTATATATAATGCTCCATTTGTATGCATAAGAGTATTCCATGTATTGATGTTGATTGCATGTTTTAGTTCAAAGTCATATAGACAATGATTTGATTTCAAATTGATATAATTATTTCACCGCTGGATGCATATACTTCCGTATAGCAAATTGATAACATTTCTAATAGTAGATTATTCACGAATTTTTCAAGATTTCTTCATGATCTATTTTGGATTGAGTTTTAAATTTTAATGTTTAGGAACTTAAGAGAAAGCACGACTCATGGAATGTTGACTGGGATATGGGTAAATATGTAAGACAATATTTTTCATTGCTTGTTGGATGCATATTTAAAAATTTAGGTATACATGATTAATAAATGTTAAATGTAGGTAGAGGACGAAAACCGTTAGGCAACTTTGTTTCTGTAAATGTGGAGAAAGATGATGATGGAACATTTGTAAGTTTTTGACTGATTGTATTTGAACATTATTAAGAAGTTGAATTTATATTGTACCTGACTGCATTATCTATCCAAAATTGCAGAGGGTTCCGTCTAGTTTTATTGATAAATTCCGGAGTAAACTTCATTCCCAATTACACCTAAAGTGCAAGACAATTGTTTGGAATGCGGATTATGATAAGTATCGAAAAAAAATCTGCGGCCTTCAAGAATTTATGATTTAAAGATGTAACGTTGTTGTTTTTGATTATTATGGGTATGGCAACTTTACTGTCCAGTGTTTCAACCATATGGCTGTTTCGATTACACATCTATCAGTTGAGCCAATGTTTTTCTTCAATAAAGAGAACTATAACAATTAGATGATGGATGAGTTTATATATTGTCATAATCATGATGTTATTGAGAGGTACCTTACTTGTATTCACTACAATGCTATAAGACTTAATTATGAACAATCCTTGATGGTGATCAGACAATACTCAAGTATGGAGGACTTAGATAATATGGTAACAACTCTTTTGATCTATACATTTATTATTTCCCTCATATGTATAAAAATTGGGTTTACTTATCTTAAATCTAATATTCAATGTGCTCAATTGAACATGAACTGCCTACTCATTTGGAAAATTTGTATAAGCGATGGAAAGGATTGTCCAGGATCTGTTTGAAGCATGGCTGCAGAAAATGGGATGTACTCATCCATTGGGTTGAAGAAAAGTGTTGGTTTGGGAAAGGATGCTCTAGAGTTCTGAAGGAGTTGGATATCTGCGCAGGTGATGTAGTAGCTATGAATATGGCTCAGGAGCTACCAGAGATTGTTCTACTTTTTATTTTTAAAAAGAAAGAAGTGGAAGCTGAGAAAAAAGAAGGTATCTCACAATTCTTTTGATTTTGCTATGAGGGTGCAACACTTTATTAGAAACATCAGTTTTTTAATATCTAGAAGATTCAAATATATTTAGTAATAAATTTAAATTCGATAATTAACGAACAGGGAATAAAAATGGAAGAAGATCGTTTTATAAGATTTTTTTAGTCACCTTTGAAGCTTGGATATATTGTGAGTAACCTATTGTTTTTTACCCATATTCTTGTATGTTTTTGGTAAATGATCAATAATTCTTTTATGTTTTAACATTGTAACAGACAATCTCGATGTTTTTAGGCCTGAAAACTGAAAAGCAGCTCCTTGGTGTTGAATATATTGTAATCAATAGGATTCTGTGTGATGTGAGATACGATGCTAAATTAAGAATACTTTATGGGATAAAACAACTGATTAAGTATTTTGGTCTTGTGGAGAATGATATGATATTATTTAGTTTCGGTGGGAATGGTGAGTTTTGTGGAAGGATTTTTATATGTGAAGGAAAGGAAATTACACGTTCCACAGCAGAAAGTAATCGGAGGAGAAGGCCTAGTGGCAAATTTTTTTCTTTTAAAAGATAATGTTATAGATTCACCTCCTGGAATTGGTATGCCATATGTTTTGTTTCCTTATTTACTTTGCAGGCTCCTTTTACATAGGCAGTGGTCTTGAATTTAACATTGTCTTATATCCGTAATTAGAACAAAATATTGAAATTGTGGATGTGTCAACTGAAATGGAGGTGGAAGGATATGATAACCCTGCACAGGACAATGTTGGAATACAAAATATGGAGTTGATGGAAAACAACAATCCACATGATGCGCAAGTTGGAATGAATCTCCGGTTTTCTAAATTATTGGCTGGAAGTCTCTTGAACTCTAAATGTCATGGAGCGGTAAATATTAATATATAAGAGTATAATATAACTATTTCGAATACCTTGTTGTATTATGTTCAGGAACAGACTGATCAAATTATGCTAACATGTTCAACTACTGTGCAGCACATTCCTAGAACTATAAGATTCCGAGATCAAACATGGAAAAGCGGAGACATGGTGAAGTTCAAAACGGGCCAAGAAGTTTGGGATATAAAAATAGTTCTAAACGGTACAGCTGCCATATTTTTGCGTGGATGGAGCAAATTTTTCAAAGATCTTGACTTAAAGGAAGATGACAATCTGCGCTTTACATTATAGCAAGACAGTGTTGTTCCAACTTTTAACATTGAAGTCAATCCTCCCAATTAGTAATTATCCTCCATATATTTCTTAGGATCTGATCCTGCTACTTAACAGTATCAAGGTAGTTTGGAGACTGAGTTTTGATATTGTGATGTTGTTGGAATACTCTTTCTATCAATTTGAACGTGTTCCATGTGGTTATGCTTTAAATTACATTGAATTATATTGTAATTTTGTATTTTCATATGCAACTTAAGTTTTCAAGATGGTGATGAGACCTTGAACCGAATACTTAATATTAAAATGGGAGTGCCATTTTATTATCAATAGCAGACTAATATATCGTTTTTATATATTTTCAAGTTGATGACTCATATGCACATGATAAACTGTACCTTTTTCATTTTTATACTTATCTAAAAATTTAGTTTTCTCTCATAAACCTATGTATGTTTGTAATGATTTGCATATTGTAATGTACAAACTTTTTTTTTGAAAATCACTTCCGGTTGAAATTCGATCTCAAGAGATTGTTACATCTTTTTTTAAAATTTTCTTTAGTTGGCACATATCTTTTTAGGTAAATCATAGTAGCTATAAAGTTAGAAAATTAAATTTAACGTTAAGTACATCACGGACATTATCAAACTACAACATATGGAGATTTTTTTTGCAAATGCATCACATGTGAGAATATATGATTACTACATAAAAAGTGAAAATTCATCCCTCTATATTTTCTATCTAATTTGAAGAATGTATTGATAGACATGTTCAAGAAGTACAAAAATGTGAGTAATGTTAAAATCCACTCCAATTCATGATGCCGTGCTACTAAAGATTAAAGCGGATAGTATTTAAATATAATTTCCAAGATATAATAGATCCAACCATAATAGATAATTGTCAAAAATAGTAGGATGCATATAATAGGATGCATATTCACATGCTATGTACATTCCTAATGCTGAGAAACTCTGATGCATACACTTAGCCGTATTCATAGGCTGATGCATGAGTAATCCAAAACAATGTAATGATCCTGATTCATATCCTCTTGCAGTAGAACTGACGATCTCCAAACATGAGGAAAAGAATGAGTATGTGAATATGCATAATATGCACCAACACATGTAAAATGGTTTTTTATAAACCTTTTTAAAAGTATCTTCTCATAATGAGGACCTAATCAGCATATTCCTTAAGGACATATCACAAAATCAAAGTAACATGACAGTTGAAAATAGGAAAAAAAATTCAAATTGTTAACTACATTCGGTTATTATAGATCGTGCTAACTGTTAAATTTATCAGAAAAGAACTGCCAAAAACTAACAGCCATACTCACATGTATATATACCTTTGGGTGTTTTTAACTTTTAGATGTATATTACAGATTATAAAATGACTTCAAGAAGTGAAAAGAGGAAGAGATGGTCAGACATAAAGAATGTAGCGGAGCAAGAGTTGCAAAATTTGGCTATAGCGTGCGCAGAATTCAATAATGACATGGAAGAAACAAAGATTTTCTACTCAAAGATGTATGCTACAATGGAAAATAAGCAATCTGAATTGTTTGCTTTCTTTTCCTCTTCTAAAACTCAAGGTAAACTAGCCATTATATAGGCTTTACAAACATATTAAAACTAACTATTACTAAAACTAACCACTACTAATTAATGGGTAAATTACATCCATAATTTACTCCATAACTCCACTACCCCACTACTAAACAATTCTAAAATAATATAACTAAATTTAAGATTATTCCAACATTCACCCCATAATCTTAAATTTACGAAGCACTTTCTCTTCGCCTGTGATGCACTTCTCACCACCATCAATTTTGATGCACTATCTCATCAAAAACACTTTGGTGCACTTCTCTCCAAAAACACGTTGGAGCACTTTCTCTCCACAACTCTAAAGGAGTGGTTCTCCCTCGATCAATTGTGCCATCCTTTCTTCTTTACATGCTTCTTTCTCGTAGACTTTTTTCTTGATACCTCATTATGGAGAATTTTTTTGATGCCATTAACTATGAAGGATAATATATATATATATATATATATATATGTGTGTGTATTTTTATAAGAGTCTCACAAGCCCTAAAACCTATAGCTCTGATACCATGTTGAAAAAAACTTAGAGAAAAAAGAGAAGACACCTACATTTTTACTTGTTTTCTTTTCCTCTTCTAAAACTCAAGGTAAACTAGCCATTATATAGGCTTTACAAACATATTAAAACTAACTATTACTAAAACTAACCACTACTAATTAATGGGTAAATTACATCCATAATTTACTCCATAACTCCACTACCCCACTACTAAACAATTCTAAAATAATATTTTTCTCTAATAATTAATCTATTGCTAAATATCTAATAATTAAATAAACAAATAATTAATAACTAAATTTAAGATTATTCCAACATTCACCCCATAATCTTAAATTTACGAAGCACTTTCTCTTCGCCTGTGATGCACTTCTCACCACCATCAATTTTGATGCACTATCTCATCAAAAACACTTTGGTGCACGTTATATTGGCCTTAAGGAACAATTCAAGTAATATTCAAATGTTTATCTGTTTTTATGATTTATATTGCTTTATATTACAAATTTAATGGACCCAGTTTCAATATTTCACAGCGAAATAGAAAGTACTCTGAAGAATGGATCAAGGAAAAAACGTGGAGAGTCATCACAAAGTAATACTGAAATTCCACATTCTTATACAGGGAATTCACGCAGATTCCTAGGTGATACATCCACATCTCTACATGGTCATGAGAACAAATTCAAACAGAATACAGAAGAAATGGTAAGTGCATTTGAAAAGTTTGGTGATGGATGGAAAGAACATCTTATTAATTTGAATGCTCGTGCTGATATGTTGATTGAAGAAAGTGGAAAGCTTCGCATATTATTAGATGATTATGCTCGAAATATATAAATAATGTTGTAGTCGATATGCTGTGATGATGTATTGTACTTCCTCTACTTGGAGGATAGTAATAAACATTTTTATGCAATAATTGCAAATATGATTGATTGTTTACGTTGGATTACTATCATGTTGTGTTTACTATGGATGATTAAAAAGATATATATAAATTGAACAACAATTACAAATGTAGTTTATTCTATATACAAATATGTCTTCCTTACATGATAGACATATATCACATTCACATACATTGAAAGAATTTTAAACTTGCACAACCTGACCATCAATTGCTGGTTCGGGATCATTAACTTCAAAGTCTTGAAATCTTGCTTGCTCTGGCCCAATACCTAAATCCATGTTTAGGAAATTCTGTATATCTGCAACAGGCCTATCAAATCTTCGAAGGTCATGTGTATCCTGTCTTCCAAGTGTTTCCAAATGACGTGTAACTGCATTCCTATTAGGATGAACCAAATTAAGTTCATAACGGATATTCTTATCACTAAGCTAACGGATATTCTTATCACTAAGCCTTGAAAGAATAAGTCTAAAAGTCTGTCTGGAATGTGGTGTAATCCCTTCTTCTTTGTAATATTTGCATTCTCGGTATGCTTGTATATTATCGGTTTCAATGATAACCCATTCGTAAGAATCCTGGAATGCACGGCGCATGCCTAATAAAATAGCCCATAATGCACTATTAAAATTTGTAAGTCCTGGAATTGTGCCATAAGTAAGTCTGAGAAGATGACCTCCTGCATCTCTTACAACAACACCAATACCATTTCTATTATCGCCTTTAGGAGCATTCGGGATAAACTCACTATGGATATTGATCTTCACCCAACCATTAGGAGGAAATTGCCATACACGCTTAACATGTTCCATTCTCCCTAAATATATAAAACAAAAGTTAACTATTTATGGGTTTAATTTGATTATATGAGATATTATTAAATGATTGTTGCTAGTATATAAAGAAAAGAATTCAATAGATGTGTCTTCTCCAAATAGTTGAAGAGTTTTACAAAACTAAAAAAAAAGATAGAAGAGTTGAGCAGATGTGTCTATTCCAAAAAGTTGTGGGATTTAAAATAACTAAATTTATTGGAAAAGTTTAGATTGCAATATTCATCATAATTATATGTCCTAAAGATAATTATTATGTTGAAACAATTATAGAAATAATAGTATTTTCTTCACACATGATTTAATCAATTGAACGTTCAGTATTCCATTAGAAACACAATTTTAAAATACATTGTTCATAGGCTATGTAAAATTATATATTGTAGAAGATTATATTATGTAAAATTCAACTACATAAGATGAAAGCTAAGGTAAATTCAGATACATATACAATTACATTGAAACTTTTCTATTAAAAGCTTAATAGAATAATATCTATTATTAGTACTACTAACAGTTTATCAATTAGTTGTCTTTATTATAAATAAAACAATATATGTATAATAGTTTATGAATTAGTAATTATGATTGAATTTCTTTTTCAGGAATCAAATAACTTTCTTCAATACCAAGTAAATAATTAGTTTAGCATAAACTTTATTTTTTTCAAAATTTCGAACATGCAATTGTTTATGTGATTGGAAATTGTGATCACAAAATATGTAAATTTAGACAACTATATATAAATATCAAAGTAATGAATCCCAACAAAATAATGGCAAGGTTCAAAACAAACTTACATTATAACTGATGTCGCGGCTCATAGTTCAGATCTGTGGTTTCAAAATTTATGCAACGTGTTACAACAACACTGTAGTGCTGTTAGATTAGCATGTGCACCATCAGTTTTAGTTGTAACCACGCCTTGTACTCCGAAGTAACTTTCTTACCAACAGCATACTACTTCAATATATCAATTGAGGTAAGTTAATTAGAAGTAGTTAGTAAACCTCTTCATGAGTCAAACACATTCACCTTCAAGACACGGAAATGAAAAAAATAGTCATGCGACTGTAAAACATTATTGGAAAAAATTAAAACCAAATGAAACTCTTACATTCGGTTCATCTAAACATGTGTTAGACAGAGGGTATGGCATAGGTCTAATTCCATGGAAAATGACTACAAATCTGAATTTGTTTCTTCACCTTTTACAACCTAAATTAAGAGAGCTTCTTAAGTGAAAGCACCTTCTAAAGTGAGTTTTGAGGATAACTGTCAATTAAGTACCTTTTTAAGAGAGCTTTCAGGAAGAACTAAATCAACCTTTGTAACCTATTATTTTAAACAATGCAGACATTGATAGCATTGTCACAATTTGACACATTTGTGAAAGATGTATTAACTCCAAAACTCAACTATAAGCTATGAATGAACAAAACATCAAGAATATTGTAATCAAAATAAGGTTATAAAAATATGTCCTATAGATTCATGGATTTAAATTCGAGATATATAAGAACAATTGAAGTTTAAACAAATACATTACTTAAATTTAAAAATTCATAGCATAAAGTAAAATCTTGAAAAACATCAGTTGAAGAGTGCATTTGTGACATTTTGAGTTCCAAATATGCGCCATCTTCAAAGCCTCTGGCCATAAGTCGCCTTCTTCCTGATAGTTTCCTTGGACAGCTCTAGTGTAAAGTGAATTCCACAAGTCTATCTCAAACGGAGGTCCATCTTCCAGGTGGAACAGTTTAGTACTCCTTGCATTTGGACATTATTTGTTTGCTGGTAGCAGAAGATCATTTCCAGTAATGTTACCGTACATGTCTAAGAGCAGAGTAATAATCTCTTTCATTCTTCCTCTAATGTCAGTATTGGTAACTATCATATACATTTCAGTAGTAGTACTATCTAATTCAGTTGGTCTAAATAATGCCTTAAAGAAAATGTAAGCAAATCTGGATGGGAAACATTTAGAAGATAGTACTGATAAAACCTCAAGATTAAAATCAACATTATTCATCTGCAACAGTCTGAGGGATGAGTTTAAAAAGCTTGCCTGAGGAACATTATGTCTAACACAATAAGAAACGAAGCCGTAGAACTGGTCACGTGTAACTTCCATCTGATGCTGATGAAAGTCATATAGCTTATCACAGTCAAGAGATTCAAGGACATACTTGATATATTTCTTTGGTTGTTTACTCTCCCATACTAACAAAAGCTTCACGAACAAACTGAAGCTTTCTGTCTGGAAAATGAGGTGAGAAAAAATAATAGTGATCAACTCTAGTAAAATATTGAAAATAGTTTGATCAGCCATTTGAGAAAGCTTTGCTGGAAAATGTAGTTAACCTGTTACTTTTGAGTTTAAGAGAAAGGGAATGCGTAAGGACTTAATGGACACTGATGCTCTGCATTTGTTTTGGACAAAAGATTTGGACAAAAGATTGTTAACTTTTCATCTTCCTTCTGTGTTTAATATATTTTAATTTTCCGGAGGAATAAACTACAAATATATTGATTTTATGTACTTATTCCCAAAAACATATTTTGCTTATAAAAGATCGTATAAATCATATAAGAAAATAAACTAAAAATAATCATATAATAAAATAATCTAAAGATGAAAGAAAGTAATTACATAAAAAGACATTACTAATGTATAAGAAAAACAATTATGTAAAGATAAAATTACATAATTATATTAAAAATTATTTAAATATATGTATAGATACATATATTGTTAGATATATTTGAGATGTCATGTCTAATATGATTTGTGTTTAGTTTTCAGAACTTAACAACATGACAAATCAGGACTTACTGAAATCAGGACTTACTGGAAGTCAGAACTTAATATCAGAACTTAAGGTCATATTAGAACTTAAGTGTGGGAGGATTTGCGGTTAAGGAAGGAAGCTGATTTACATTAGAAGATCGAGACTAAATAAAAGAAGATATGCATGGAAAGAGTTAGAAGACTGGAAGACTTGTAGAAGATATCTGATTGATATATTTTAGGAGACATAATTATATTCCATATCAATTAGAAGTTATCTTGTAACTGTATACTCAATAAACACAGACTTTGGGTTTACACTATATGTGTTATCATTATCGAGAAGATTATACATTGTAACCTAGCAGCTCTTAGTGATATTTGTTCATCACTGAGAGAGAACAGTTCCATTGTAACAGAGTTTATCTTATTGAATATATCTGTTTACTGTTACTTGTGTTTAAAATCGATTTGATTGTATTAAACACTGTATCCAAGCCCCTTCTATAGTGTGGTATGACCTAACAATTGGTATCAGAGCTTATCTGTTAACACACATACAGTAAAGATCCAAACAATCATGTCTGAAGAAGCACAAACTCCAACCAAGCCCACCAAAACTGAAGAAACTCAAAAGACTCAAATCCACAGTCGATATGAGACTATTAGGGTTCCCATACTGAGACCTTCTGAGTATCCCATATGGAAAGTGAAGATGGCTATATTTCTGGAAGCCATAGATCCAGAATACCTTGACAGAAATAATGAAGGACCATATAAGCCTACCAAGCTCTCTGTTGTAGTTGCTGATCAACCAGCAAAGACCATACCAAAGGAGAAAGGTAAGTACACAGCTGAAGACATCTCATCTATTGCCAAGGATGCAAAAGTAAGGCATTTGCTGCATAGTGCCATTGATAATGTCATGTCAAACAGGGTAATACATTACAAGACTGCAAAGGAGATATGGGAAGCTTTGGAGACAAGATGCCAGGGAACTGATGCAATCAAGAAGAACATGAGGACTATACTCACTCAAGAGTATGAGCACTTTGACTCAAAAGCTGATGAGTCATTAACTGATTTATATGACAGGTTTGTCAAACTCTTGAATGATCTGTCACTGGTGGACAAGGAATATGATCTTGAAGATTCAAATCTAAAATTCCTTTTAGCCCTTCCTGAAAATTAGGATTTGAAGTCTACTACCATAAGAGACAACTATGACCTTACTGAAACTAATCTTGATGAAATTTATGGTATGCTCAAGACTTATGAACTTGAGATGGATCAAAGGAGCAAGAGGAATGGAAGAAAGTCAAGGATAGTTGATCTTAAGGCTGAGGAGGAATCTCCTAAAGTTGTTGCCTCAAAGAAGGGAAAAGGAAAGGCTCTCATCATAAAGTCTGATTCAAGTCATCATATTCTGATAATGATGATTCAAAAAATGAAAGCTTATCTGAAATGGATGTTGATGAAAAGATGATGAAATTGTGTGCTCTTATGGTGAAGGGTATCACAAAGATAGCCTACATGAATATAGAAAGGGAAATAACTTTTTCAGGAAAGGTGTAAGTTCTGATAAGAAAGGGTTCAGAAAGTCTGAAGGCAAAGGTGCAAAGTCTGACAAAGGAGACAACTCAAATGTCAAATGCTATAATTATGGTGAGAGAGGCCACATATCTCCTGACTACAAGAAAGGAAAAAGTGACAAAGGCAAGGCACTTGTCACAAAGAAGAAAAGCTGGACAGACACTTCAGATTCTGAAGATGAGGTGAACTATGCCTTGATGGCAAATGCTGAAAGCAGCCCTGAAAACTGCTGAATTGAAGGTACCTCAAACAACTTATGCTTTTCATACTGATGATATTATTGAGTTGAGATTATATCTTAAAACCATGTTTATTAGTTATAGAGATCAGACTTTAACATATGAAAGATTAACATCTAAAAATTCTGCTTATAAAAAGAGAAATGATTATTTAGAAAAGGAGTTAGTTGTTCTTCATCAAACTTAGAAAGAAAAAGATGATGATTTTTATGTTAGAGATGAAGTGTTAAAATTGAATGAATCTCTAAATGCTGACTTAGAAAAGGAAAGAGAGATTATCAGAACTTGGACTAACTCTGGCAGATCAACTCAGAATTTATTAAGTAGTGGAAACTGGAAAGAGGGCTTAGGTTATGGAGATGATAAAAGTGAAAAAGGAATTGAACAAATTGAGACAATTGTTGTTAAACAGACTGCTAAGCCAAAGGTAAATCCTATTAAGTTTATAGCAAAAACTGCAAAGACTGATTCTGAAAAGATGAAAGAGTCTGTGATAGAAGTCAAAGATAAGTCAACTTCTGACAAATTAGAACAGGATAAACCATCTGAAGTCAATATAGGCTTAATGACAAAGAAGCAGCTTAAACATAAGCTGAAAGAGATTAGGAATGTCAACAAGGTAAAGGAAGCTACGAAAAATAGGAATGGAAAGGAAGGTGTGAATAAAAGCAATAATTGTATGCCTGTTCCCAATGCTCCTAGAAATAAATGTTATAACTGTGGAAACTCTAACCATCTTGCTTCTTTTTGCAGGAAGAATAAAGATATAAACTATTTACCTCCTAGATCAGGAGTTAAGAGTCAGTCTGTTAGGTTTAAGCCACAAAATCCTTGTTTTCATTGTGGTAGTTTATGGCATTCCATTTATACTTTTAAGGAATATCATAGTCTATACTACGATTATTATCAAATAAAACCTTATTTGAAGAAAGTTACTTTAATTCCTTCTAGTGTAAAGTCTGATGCAAAGTCTGATATAAACTCTGATAAACAGCAAGTTAGCATAAACTCTGAAACTAAATCCGCTGCAAATGCTAACAAACTTAAAAGGCCAGAGGATCAAAGCAAGTCTGGGTCCTTAAAACTAACCATTAGTGGTCTTTGTGATTGCAGGGCAACAGGAAAGATATCCTAGTGCTGGACAGTGGATGTTCAGGACATATGACTAGAAATAAATCCATACTATCATACTTTGTGGAGAAAGCTGGCCCAGGAGTTTCTTATGGAGATGGCAACATGGGAAAAACTCTGGGTTATGCCAATATCAATCTCGGGAATGTCATCATTGAAACAGTAGCTCTTGTCTCAGGACTTAAACACAATCTGCTAAGTGTGAGTTAAATCTGTGACAGAGGTTATCATGTGGATTTCTTTGAAGAACACTACGAAGTTGTAAGCAGTTCTATAGGCAAAGTGGTTCTGAAAGGTTACACACATGGTAAAATTTATGAAGCCAGACTTTCAACAAATTCTGATGGTTCTGCAATCTGTCTGTTGAGTAGAGCATCAATTGAAGAAAGCTAGAATTGGCACAAAAGACTCTCTCATTTCAATTTCAACAACATAAATAAGCTTGTGAAGAAAGATCTTGTGAGAGGACTGCTAAAATCAGTATTTGCTCCTGATGGCCTTTGTGATTCATGTCAAAAGGCAAAACAAAGAAAATCTTCATTCAAGAGCAAAATTGAATCCTCAATTCTTGAGCCTTATCACCTACTGCATGTTGATCTATTTGGTCCAGTCAATGTCATGTCTATTGTAAAGAAGAAATATGCTATGGTTATAGTGGATGAGTTCTCAAGGTACACTTGGGTGTATTTCTTGCACAAGAAGAATGAAACTGCATCTACTCTAATTGATCATGTCAGACAGCTGGATAAGTTGGTTAAAGAATCTGTTAAAATTATAAGAAGTGATAATGGAACTGAGTTCAAGAATTCAATCATGGAAGAGTTCTGCAAAGAGCATGAAATCAAACAGGAATTTTCTGAACCTGGAACTCCACAGCAAAATGGAGTTGTAGAAAGAAAGAACATGACTCTCATTGAAGCTGCACGAACTATGCTTGATGAAGCAAAGCTACCAACCTACTTTTGGGCTGAAGCTGTGCAGACTGCTTGTTTTACACAGAATGCAACACTCATAAACAAGCATGGAAAAACACCATATGAGATGGTGAAGAAAAAGAAGCCAAATCTGAAATACTTTCATGTATTTGGATGTAAGTGTTTTGTTCTTAAGACTCATCCTGAACAACTGTCAAAATTTGATCTAAAAGCTGATGAAAGAATTTTTGTTGGATATCCACTTTCCACAAAAGCCTTCAAAGTCTACAATTTAAGAACAAGGGTTGTCATCGAATCTATCAATGTATCTTTTGATGATAAGAAGATTACTGGACTTGAAGATTTCAATAATTGTGATCAGCTGAGATTTGAAAATGAAGATTTAAATTTTGATTCTGTAAATTCTGATGACTTAAATCCTGATTCTGTAAGTTCTGACGGGTTAAATTCTGATATCATTGAAACTGTTGTAACAACTCCAAAGGAAAATGCACCTGTCCAGGGGGAGCAAGCTGAAGATCCTACCATAACTCAAGACTCTCAAGAAGCATCAGGACCTGTCACTGGCTCTTCAAGTTCTGATTCATCAAGTTCTGAAGAGCCAAATTCTGATAATTCTGGAAACTCTGATACTTAAAATCCTGAAGGATCTAACTCAATTTCTGAAGTCTCAGAGAGCATAACTACAGGGGTAGCATCAGAAAATGCTGATTGAGATAGCATGGATCATGGGGGAGGATCTAGTTCTAGAAATCAACTTCCATCTGCAAGGAAGTGGAGCAAATCACATACACCTGACTTAATAATTGAGATCCTAAAGCAGGTGTTAGAACTAGAACTGTAACATCAAATGAATGTCTCTATCATTCTTTTCTATCTCAGACTGAACCAAAGAAAGTGGAAGAAGCTCTTCAAGATGCTGATTGGGTGCAAGCAATGCAGGAAGAGTTAAATGAATTTGAAAGAAATAAAGTTTGGACCCTAGTGCCAAGACCAAAGAACAGTTCAGTTGTTGGCACAAAATGGGTGTTCAGAAACAAAACTGACAGTGATGGCATAATTACTAGGAACAAAGCAAGGCTGGTTGTTAAAGAATACTCTCAACATAAGGGTATTGATTATGATGAAACATTTGCACCAGTTATTAGATTGGAAGCCATAAGAATCTTTTTGGCTTATGTTGCTCACAAAATGTTTAAAGTCTTTCAAATGGATGTGAAAAGTGCGTTTTTCAATGGAGAATTGGAAGAAGAGGTATATGTTGAACAACCTCCAGGTTTTATAGATTCAAAATTTCCAAATCATGTCTACAAGCATGACACAACACTTTATGGCCTAAGCAAGCTCCAAGAGCATGGTATGAGACTTTAGCTCAAGTCCTTCTGGAAAGTGGATTTCACAGAGGCACAATTGATGAAACTCTGTTCTACCTCAACCATGGAAAGGACTTACTTTTGGTACAGATATATGTTGATGATATCATATTTGGTTCTACAAATGCCAAGCTCGGTGAAAGGTTTGCAAAGCTAATGCAATCAAGATATCAAATGAGTATGATGGGAGAACTTAGTTATTTTCTGGGACTTCAAGTCAAGCAAAATGAAGAAGGTACTTTTATCCATCAATCCAAGTATACCAGAAATTTATTGAAGAAATTTGGAATGCAAGACTGTTCAACTACATCCACTCCCATGGCCACTGCAACCAAGTTAGATAAAGATACTAGTTCATTAGTAGATATTACTAACTACAGAGGTATGATTGGCTCATTACTCTATTTAACTGCAAGTAGACCTGATATCATGTATGCTACCTATCTTTGTGCAAGATTTCAGGCTGATCCAAGAGAACCTCATTTAATAGTTGTGAAAAGAATTTTCAAGTACCTCAAGGGTACAGCTGATCTAGGATTGTGGTATCCTAGAGAATCAGATTTTAAGCTAATAGATTACTCAGATGCAGATTTTGCAGGATGCAAAATAGACAGGAAAAGCACAAATGGAAGCTACCAATTTCTTGAAGGCAAATTGGTTTCTTGGTTTAGCAAGAAATAGAAATCAATTTCCACATCAACCGCAGAAGCAGAATATATTATTGCAGGAAGCTGTTGTGCACAGATTCTTTGGATGAAGAATCAGTTACTGGATTATGGGTTACAATTTTCTAAAATACCTATTTACTGTGATAATCAAAGTGCTATTGCTAAGACAGGTAATCCAGTTCAACACTCAATGATAAAGCACATCAGCATAAGGTACCATTTCATAAGGGAACATGTGATGAAAGGTACAGTGGAATTGCATTTTGTTCCTACAGATCAACAACTAGCAGATATCTTCACAAAACCACTATGTGAAGCTACTTTTACAAGACTAGTAAATGAACTTGGAATGGTTTCAGGTTTTTTCTCTAAATCTGCTTAGTTTTCTGTTCTCATGCATCAGACTTTATGATCAGTGTTTACAGATTGTCTTATCTTCATGTAATCTGTACTTAAATTGAAATACATTAAATGCTGATTGTTATCTGATGTGGATCTATATACTCTGATAGTGATTTGAATGTTTAGTGACTATTCAATCCAATGAGGATTACTGTGCTAGATGCTGACCAATTAGTCTTTAACATACTAGAAATCCCATGTTTGAATTAGTTGTTTATGTGGAAATTCATTAACACAAGCAAACTCTGATTTTCAGCTTAGTCAAATTTACTTTGAGTATCTAATTACTAAGCCACAAACTAGATTCTTGCTTCTTATCTGTCAAATTCTGATGTCAGTAAATCTTAAGGATGAACTAAATGCTAAGCCTCACTTATCAAAAGAAAAGAAAAATAAAGTCAGGTACTCCTTTGAGATCTAGAGTAAATCTGTGGAAGGGAAGACCCAAGGGCATTGCTGGTATTAAGTAATATGCATTATAAAAGAAAATATTTTTTTCTTGGTGACTTTTCACATTCTCTGATTACTGGAGAAATACTCTGATAATAGCATAAATTCTGATTAGCAGTTGTGACTCACTTACACTGAGAAGCCACTATAAAAAGGAATTTCAAAAGATGCATAAAATGAGCACACACGGTTGAGGTGGACTCGTGCACAAATTTATCCTATAGTAGACTTCATAATTAATGACAGCTTTTAAGCATTTTTTTTAGTTATTCCTTATTTCTAAGATGTATTGAAGTTTATCAGACTTTAATCTTTATCTGACATTTTGCTAATAAACACGCTCTCACTCCATCTGAATAATGAAAATTACTGTGGTGATTAAGTTATTTTTGACAAACAGTTAAGTGTCATTTGTATAAATTCTGAGAAAAAGTTATGATGGAAATTCTGATGATTAAACTCTGAAGAAACAAGTCAGTATTTGTCTGAAGAATCACAGAAAAAGACATTCACCTTTTGAGTACAGAAGCCATGTTCTGATGACTGTTAAAATCTGATAATTGTCAAGTTCTGATATTAACTCCTGTTGGAAAATGTGGCGCCCTCCAAACCAGGGTCAGAAATTTGGGGTCCACAACACATACACAATATATAAACCTGAATAAGAAATATTATTTGCAATCACCCTACTTTACATAACCACAGATCGCAACAGGTTAAAGTATGAAAACAAGCCACAACCTTAACTTTTATTACAACGTACCAAATCCCAACTAATTTAACTTTCAACTGATAATAAAACTATTCTTACAATCTTACTATCTCTCTACCGTATGAAGCTCCTTGCTAGCTCGATCCAACTCAACTGGAACCTTAGCCCGCACTTTGGACTGAGGAACTTCACTATCATCCATATTCTTTTCAACTGTATATATAAAAGAATTGCAAGGGTGAGCTAACTAGCTCAGTAAGTCTTAATAGGGATAACTGAGGTTAAGCAATAATCAAATGAAATGATTCAGAGGAATCAAGTTTCTTTTTAACTAATCATTAGAATTGGATATTTATTTTAAATTTTAAAAACCAAGGTTAGGCTGCTGATCAATCACGCACTAACCCTGAGCGAAGCACACAACTCTGCTCTATGAACTAGATCCAAGGCATACATTGGCCTAATTCGACCATTGAATCAGGTCTGACCACGAATCTGGTCCATATAAAGAAAACTATCCAATTCTAAAATAATTTAGTGTAATAAACAATGTAATTCAATAAGCAAGATCATAATCAACAGTGATAAAGCATTGGTATAAAAGCGTAATGCAATTCTTGAGTATCATAAGGGTATATCAAGGTATGTATAAGAAACGGTTTCCAGTTTGTAAAGGATCAGGTATTAGACCAGTAATGATTTTTCAAGGTATAGTTCTTTGATGTTATGAAGAATGGTTGGAGTATAAAAGTTTCTGTGTTTTCAAACAATTTTGTTCCAGTGTTTGGTGTTTGGTAGTTATACATTTGGGGTGTAATATCATATTTGTGTGGTTTGGTGTCTGAGGATCAACCAAGGATGGTTTACAAAGAATAAGGCTTATGGCTCAAGATCAAGAAAAAATTAGGGTTCAAAGTTAAATAGTTTAAAGCACTTGCATTATAAAACAAGAGTTATTTTGAATAATAGCGACATGTTATGAAACAGTTCAAATATATTGGCAATATATCTTGAAGAAAAGTTCAGAAGTACTTGCCTTACAGGGCTTTATAACTATTACTGATTAATTCTGAGCCGACTCTGTCGCTCAGGCTTTAACGTCCAATCACTAGATCCCATTGGATTCGACTTTGATACTCAAGTTTTTCTGTTGAAACTCTATTGAGCTCGTCGACTGACTACTAGGTCATCTCTAGTCCATCGTCCACTTTCAGGTTCCCAATTATAACGTACAGGGTCGAAATACCCTACGTTAGAGGTCTAGGTATGCTTGACATATCCTCGATACTAATTTTTTACCCAACAATATTCAAACCTGACTCATAATTATGAATATTATAATAACACATGCAACAAATAGGGTTCACAATCTCGAAGATCGGTTCGGTGTTCGTTTTCGGAAAAAATATATATATATACTCTTTATTTTACGAAATCAGGGTTATCGATTTGGCAAAATATTTCATTACATCGTACAACCAAGTTTCGTATATAAAACATACACATATACATATAGTCACTCGACATCCCGATAATCATTGGATACGTTCCCGTATTTACATAATTCAGTTTCCCGGAAATCGGGCAACGTCTCCTTTATTTATCGGACTACCCGTCGAAACATCAATCGACGTCAAATCTCAAACACAACAATTGCAACAATTATCCAATCACTGATTTAAACCACTAATTATTAGTATTCGCATTTTTACATTTATTTCTTTTAAAATATTAGGACTCAGAATTATATCATCACCGTCCACCGTCCCCTCGTCGAAATTCATCACGAACGGCGGTAAAAATTTGTCGGTGCCCGATTAATTTCGGGTTTCCATACAAATTTTCACCGATTAATTTTTCTTATAATCCGAATAATCATACAAATTTATTCGAAATATTTACTAAACTAATCCGAGTAATTATATTAAATATTAACTCGGTATTTCAAAAAATAATCGAATAAACCAAATCAATAATCCGACATAATCATCGAGAATCAGAATTTACAAAGTATACATATTATACTTGCAAACACATAACGCATAATAGGAACGCAACTGAAACGCGCACAGGCAGCACGCGCGTGCCGGCCACCTCGCCGAAAAAATCACAGCGGCGGCCGAAAAATAACAGGCAACACAGAACTCAATAACCTACACACATATGCGTATACGTATATGTATATACCCATCGAGCAGAAATGGAACTGAAACCAGGGAGCGTAAAACAAAGATGGCCATGGAAAATTTCATGGCAGTGAGCGGAGCTACAGGGCGGCGATGGAGAATTAGACAGGAATAGCGGCCGGAAGAAACAGAGGCGGCGACTACTCACCAGAAAAGGAAGGAACTCGGAGAATTAGATAGAGACAAGGAAAGTTGAGAGATTGAAGGTGGAGATAAGGGTAATCAAGAGAGAAAATGAGAGACTATGGGAGAAAGGAGATCGAGTGAAACCACAGGGGGTTTGTTTATTTTGTTACTTTTTTTAACCACATCTGTGCAACACATGTATATCAGCTTTATAAAATTTTGACACGTATCAAGTGAAGAAATACGTGTCCCGGATTTTGATCACAAGTCCGCAATTTGAAATTGATGGGCCGAGGTGGACATAAAAGAATTTCATAAAAT
Source organism: Apium graveolens (assembly GCF_009905375.1). Lineage (NCBI taxonomy): Eukaryota > Viridiplantae > Streptophyta > Magnoliopsida > Apiales > Apiaceae > Apium > Apium graveolens. The sequence goes on from NC_133649.1 coordinate 100,473,327, forward strand.
TACGAGAATAGTCTTAAAATTTTATAAATATCCCGAAGTAAATAAAAACGTAATTTTCAAAATTTTAAAACAATTTTTAAAATACACTTTATACCCACTTTTATCAATTAAACGAATCGACGCGCAGGTGAAATTAATCCCAAAAATTTCCAAAATAATTTTAAAATTCTCGGAATATTCCAAACTTCAATAAATATAAGTTTCATAATTTTTGAAGAATTCTAGAATTAAATACAGATTTTAAGAATAAATGTAATCAGAAAATCATACAGCGCTGAATAATTAATGAAATATTGATTTCTAAATTTTATAAAATCCCAAAAATAATTATTGAAATTATAAAATCATAAAACTAATTTTAGAGACAATCCAAATATTTACGGATTTAAAACTATAATAAAATCACCTTTAAAAATAAAACTGAACAAGATAACTAAATTTTTAACTACACATTTCAATCCTTTACACCAGTAAATCACAGACAAATAGTATATATCAACACACTACTGCCAAAACCAAGACACATATTTTATTTAATTAATACTTCCAAAATTACATATTTAAATAATTTCAAAAATACACGAGTCGTTATATCCTTCCCCCCTTAAAAAGATTATGTCCTCAAAATCTGGTTTAATTAAATAAGAAAGGATATTTGTCAAGCATATCTGACCCTAATTTCCAGATAGACTCTTCTACTCGAAGCTTTCAAATATATTCACCATAGATATACATTTATCTCCAAGGACTCGCCTTTAACGATCAAGAACTTGGATCGATCACTATATGCAGAACAAACTTGGACAAGAGCCCATTGGCCCCTAATCGATCACTTAGTTTAAATCTGATACTTATCGCCTTAACATTGACACGCGAAACACATTATATGTACATACTTATATAACGGTATTATCAACTCATGAACACTTTATCTATATTTATCGATACCTCGAAGGGTTTACTAAATTTAAGACTTAACTTGTCCCTTCTCTTACAAGACGACACTTTCACTAACACTACTAGTCTTATTTCTATATTCATGCTCTCTCTCGATATAATTTTGCTTCTTTCTTTATCTACTCCGAGCTGCTTCAATCAATATCACTACGCTCTTGGTGTACTGAATTAATTTAGAATTTGACAACTTTCTTTCTCCCAATTTATCTCAATAAAAATGGGGACCTACACTTACGTTCACATGAAGCTTGGTAAAGTGGCATTCCAAAGTTGACATCGATGATAAATGATCATTCCAGTGTTTCCTTAAAACTCAACCTCTCAACATATCTTATATTTCCTGAATCACTTCCGTACTTTGACTCTCCGTTTAAGGATGATAGGCGGTGATCATTTTCAACTTGGTTTCCAAACATTTAAACGTTTCTTACTCTTTTCCATCAGTTAAGGCTGAAAAGTAATCTCATAGATTCACGTGTTATCACCTTTAAGTATTTGAATTTCAGATTCCACTCTTTTCAATTCATTTATTAACTCCTCGATGGTCTTAATTACATCCAATCCTTTATGTCGGCATAAGGCATCTGTTACCATACGACTTTGCTTAGGTAGTTGTTAATGAATTAATTCAGAATCTTTAGTTAACCTTAGTCAAAATTTCATTCTTGAAGACTCAACATATAGTTCCCTGAATAGCTGAAAATGTTATCAATAAATACAATTCACTTATCCGAGTACTCCTTATACAACATGTTCCTTAATTTCTTATAGACAACTGATACACTTGTTATTTCACATAATATCACCGGAGCTTGCCATGCTCATAACTCACTTTAATCATAATCTCTGATATGTTCTCAGGTCGGATCTTAAGTTAATCCTCGAAACATAACATAATTCTTAAATTAGGTCTCATAAGTAATTAATTCTTTATAGGGGTCACTTATTCTTAGTCGTTGTTTTATTGAACTCCCGCTAATCAGCATATAATCTCATAATTTCATTCCTTTTCTTCAACAACATCACTGGTACATTTTACGATTCGCTTCTTGTAAAACCACTCCTTGGTTTGCCTTGTTCACTAGGCCTCCGATACTTCGCCTTAATTCTTTGACATGTCCAACACTTCCCAATCTATTTTGAAATTCCCTTCTTATACCTGGTTATTACTATGTTTCGTTAAATTTCCATATCTCTTGGCATCTCTTCAATAAATTAAATATTGTATATTATGAGTTCCCTGTAGGATCTCATTTCTTAATTCCTTTACATGTAACATCCAAATGATGGAAGAAAACCTAGGAATATCGTGTTCGTTCTTCTGGATGCATAATCGTCCTCTTACTCACTGTTAACATCGTGATCCATTATCTTCCCTTGACATCTCCTTATCTTTTCTCAAAAATTCTGACTGAAGGGTCATACTACCCATCCTTGTTTCCTTGGGATTATATATCTGACTTCCAAATCCAACTTCTAAAATTCCATAGATAATTCTTCAAGTACAGTTTCTATGTTCGTTTTCTCCTTTTTGCTTATCGCGTGCCTCTACATTTGCTTTTCCTCGTGAGTACATACTTCAAACTTTTATAGTTCGTATAGATCTTACACTTTTCTCCATACATATCATATTTCCCAATCTTTCAAAATAAATATTATTACTGTTAGTCCCAATTATGAGTAGGACACTTCTGCTCATAAGGTTTCGATTGTCTGGATCATATACAATAACTTTACTGTACTACATCAACATACATCCTACTTTCTTATGAGAAGCATCACTATAAACTACCAAATCCCCTTGATACTTTCAAAATAATAAAGCAGGTGCTCTAACCATTCTTTCATTTAACTCCGTAAAACTTTCTTCACCCTTCTCTACTTCATATAAACTTCTTGTTTTTTCTGGTTAGCTTCGTCCAAGATATTGCAACTTTCAAGAAATCTTGCACAAATTTCTGATAGTAACCGGCCCATGATAGAACTTCTTACTTTTGTTGGTGTTTCTGGTCTCTTTTCATTCATAGAACTTTAATTTCTGCTGAATCTCTTTTGATCTTCTCCACATTGACTATTTATGCTAAGAACTATATTTCATACAACTTCTTTCTTCTCCAACTTCCCAGTTATCATTAAATGCCTTGCATGGTCCTCCGTTGACTTTAAGTGTCACAACTACAGCTTATCCAGATATTCCTTAAAGGTTCTGTCCATCCGGTTCAAATATTACTGGTATATTGGTTAATCCAAATGACAATATGAGAGCAGTACTTAGTTCTGAAAATTATCTTTAATATATCCATAGGTTCAATCTTCAATTGGTGAAATACCAAGTCTTAAGTCCATCTTATAAAAGTAACTTGCTTCTTTCATTTGATCAAACAAATTATTGGGTTGAGGTAACAGATACTTGCTCTTGATAGTAAACTTGTTGAGCTTTCGCTAGTCGACGCATAATCTCATCCTTCCATCTTCTTATTAACACTTAATATCGGTGCACCTTATGGGATACACTGGGTCTAATTGCTTCTTTTTCGAACATCTCTTACATCTGCTTTGCTAACTTCCTCATTTTAACTGGTGCCATTTTGTTTAAGGCCTTGGCCACTGGCTTTGTTTCAGGTGCTAAGTCAATCGCGAGCTTCATTTCTCTATCTGGAGGAAATGTTGATAACTCATCTAGAAACATATCTTGAAACTCCTTAATTGCTATAAAATCTTCAAATTTTGTTTGCTTCTGACTTTTATATATCTCATAATCACCATAATGCTCACATCTTGATCACCGTAATCATCGTTAACAAATTCTTTACCTTCTTTCATCTTCTGAACCTCATCACCTTCTCATTTGGTATTCTCAGAATTATCTTTTCATCACGACGATCTATCTGGACATCACGCTTAAATAGTTGATCCATTCCTTAGAATAATGTCAAATCCTCTTATCTTAAATGATATCGATTCTTCACAACCTATTGCCAGAAGTCTCAATTCCACCATTGGTACTCACTTATTTAATAATTACGCGTTCTTAAATTTGCTACTCCTTTAGTCATAATCTTATCAATCCAACGGGGTAATTCATCTTATCAACAATACCTTGGGGAATATAAATCAAGTTGCTTCCACATCTCTCAATATTTTAACGCATAAGGTGTTCACCATAATCATCCATGTCATCACGTCCGTATTCTGAATAACATATTTCACAGGAAAATCGCAAATCCTCGTTCTCAAAGACGTATTCCTTATTGGAGTAGATTCCCTTGGCTCTTAGTGGATCCTTTACTGGGGCTAGTAATTGCAATCCTTGCCATATGCACTGGTTTCCCACCCATGCATAAGAGGTAGATAGAAATTTGCCCACTTGGTTCATAATACGTTGAATTTTTGTTTGAAAAAAAAACTTTTGCAAAGAACGACAGTACAACGAAGAAGATATCACAAGTCAACAAATTTGAAGCTGAAAAGAAAGAAGAAGTTAGGATTTGAATATGAATGAGACAACCACATTGGTACTTAAGATGGCCAGTCTTTCGTACCATATGGCGTACAACACATGACTAGGTGGCGTCCCCCCCCAACTCTTTGTCATTCCGACAAAGCGTCTCACCATAACACTGTTTGTCCCAATCAGAAAGCAAAACTTAAATGGAACAACTGAATTTGAAAGGAATGTAATATCCTCCTTTTTGATATCATCATAAGGAGTTTATTAAGAAAAGAAGTTCATACATTTTTTAGGAATTAAATAGGAATATACGCTATAATATTGGGGACAAGTATGATACCATTGGTCACCATCCATATTTCACTTGTGTTCATCTTTCGAGCTTGTTCGATCACATCCCAATTGTGTCATATAATAACTTTAGAAGGTACGCTAAAATGCCTTCGCAAAGTAAGCATTATGGTAGATTCTTACTTGTTAAGTCTTGCATTTTTTTAACATCGCACCTACATGTATAATACTTTAACCATTCGATCATAATGGCGTTCCTACCAGATAACTTCGAGTTTCCTCTTTTTAATTTAAAATAACCGCGAATAATTCAACATAACGATCCTTTTGTTAATAATATTCTTCTTTTAGAAAAGTCTGGAAATCTTTCCAATCTTCTTCAGTCATGCCCAGGCTCCTGTTAAATCAATGAATTCCTTGAACTCTGATAGTCCCAGTAATTGGATGAATAGTTACTCCGTACGCTGATTCTGTAGTTAATCTTATCAAACAATACTTCACCTTACCGTTAGGAATAATCAACTTCTTCGTAATCATATATCACTTTATTCTCTGAATTAACAATACTGAGTCTAAAATAAGTACCCTTCCAGGTAATCCGGGTCTTTTAACAAACAAGAAACTCAAGTAGTAACTTGACAACCAATGTTTAAAAATCATTTTATTCAAAAAAACTTTTAGAAATTTTGTAAGGGAAAAATCTTTTTCGAAAACTGATTTAAGAATTTTGAAAATCACAAATCTGGTTGTCCTTACTGTATGAGTTGGTTGTTGTCCTTCCTATAATAAGATACCAAGTTAAAGAAACGATCACACAAAGGTCCATTTACTTCCATTTATCTTGTTCGTAGCTTCACTTCAAAGCTTCCATATTGGTAGTACTCCCATCATCATCTTGACAGTCATTAAGTAGAACAGGTTATACAATAGTCAACAAGTCTATTTTATAGAACAAAATTTGCTCATATCACATCACATCACTACTTTACATATCGCATTTATCTTAGCACCATTATTTAATTCTACAAATATTCCAGATTTATACTTTTATTTCTAACTTTTTCAAAATTCATCTAATCCATCCCACAACTAATCACAGGTGGCCTAGTCACTAATGGCTTCTTTTAATCTGATAGAAGCTATCCTCCGAAACACTTAAATCTTCTTTCTAAACTTCTTCTCACCTTTAATTATATCTCAGGTACTCACCATTTACCGCAGCTCTCGAATCCATCCTAGTTGGTAATATTGCTTCATAAGACAAGTTTTAAACTGAGGGTATATAATAGGATGTAGGGTAAATTGAAAAGATACACTCACAGCCGATTGTCCAATAAAACAAGACTAAATAGATGGATATTCTTAAATAGATAGTCTCATATCAATAGGTAGTAGAATAGCGTAGAATATCTTGAAGAGGTGCAACTGTCATAACAGAAGATAGTACCATTAATACTGATGGAGGAGCAAGGTGCAAATCAAATCTGAGAGAAGATGATGATCCTCGAACGGAAAGCTCCAAACGATCAAATGATACCGGGAAATCAGGATCTACCATTGCCGTTGTCTGGAAATCACGTCACAAGCTAAAAACCCTGAATCGCAATACGAACCGTGCCGGAGACCTACTATACAATCGCACTCAATCTCACAACATCTTATCTGTCTATTTCCTATTCCTAATCCTAACCTTCTACCCAATCCCGACAATCTAGGCTTGTTTCAGTGACTTATAACCTGTAGCTCTGATACCAACCGGTGGCACCCTCCAAACCCGGGTCAGAAGTTTGGGGTCCACAACACATACACAATATATAAACCTGAATAAGAAATATTATTTGCAATGACCCTGCTTTACATAACCACGGATCGCAACAGGTTAAAGTATGAAAACAAGCCACAACCTTAACTTTTATTACAACGTACCAAATCCCAACTAATTTAACTTTCAACTGATAATAAAACTATTCTTACAATCTTACTATCTCTCTACCGTATGAAGCTCCTTGCTAGCTCGATCCAACTCAACTGGAACCTTAGCCCGCACTTTGGACTGAGGAACTTCACTATCATTTATATTCTTTTCAACTGTAAAATATATAAAAGAATCGCAATGGTGAGCTAACTAGCTCAACAAGTCTTAATAGGGTAACTGAGGTTAAGCAATAATCAAATGAAATGATTCAGAGGAATCAAGTTTCTTTTTAACTAATCATTAGAATTGGATATTTATTTTAAATTTTAAAAACCAAGGTTAGGCTGCTGATCAGTCACGCACTATCCCCGAGTGAAGCACATAGCTCTACTCTACGAACTGGATCCAAGGCACACATTGGCCTAATTCGACCACGAATCTGGTCTTACCACGAATCTGGTCCATATGAAGAAAACTATCCAATTCTAAAACAATTTAGTGTAATAAACAATGTAATTCAATAAGCAAGATCATAATCAACAGCGATAAAGCATTGGTATAAAAGCGTAATGCAATTCTTGAGTATCACAAGGGTATATCAGGGTATGTATTAGAAACGGTTTCCAGTTTGTAAAGGATCAGGTATTAGACCAGTAATGATTTTTCAAGGTATAGTTCTTTGATGTTATAAAGAATGGTTGGAGTATAAAAGTTTATGTGTTTTCAAACAATTTTGTTCCAGTGTTTGGTGTTTGGTGTTTGGTAGTTATACATTTGCGGTGTAGTATCATATTTGTGTGGTTTGGTGTCTGAGGATCAACCAAGGATGGTTTACAAAGAATAAGGCTTATGGCTCAAGATCAAGAAAAAATTAGGGTTCAAAGTTAAATAGTTTAAAGCGCTTACATTATAAAAAAAGAGTTATTTTGAATAATAGTGACATGTTATGAAACAGTTCGAAAATATTGGCAATATATCTTGAAGAAAAGTTCAGAAGTACTTGCCTTACAGGGCTTTACAACTATTACTTATTAATTCTGAGCCGACTCTGTCGCTCTGGCTTTAACGTCCAATCACTAGATCCCATTGGATTCGACTTTGATACTCAAGCTTTTCTGTTGAAACTCTATTGAGCTCGTCGACTGACTACTAGGTCATCTCTAGTCCATCGTCCACTTTCAGGTTCCCGATTATAACATACAGGGTCGAAATACCCTACGTTAGACGTCTAGGTATGCTTGACATATTCTCGATACTAATTTTTTACCCAACAATATTGAAACCCGACTCATAATTATGAATATTATAAGAACACATGCAACAAATAGGGTTCACAATCTCGAAGATTGGTTCGGTGTTCATTTTCGGAAAATATATATATATATATATACTCTTTATTTTACGAAATCAGGGTTATCGATTTGGCAAAATATTTCATTACATCGTACAACCAAGTTTCGTATATAAAACATACACATATACATATAGTCACTCGACGTCCCGATAATCATTGGATACGTTCCCGTATTTACATAATTCAATTTCCCGGAAATCGGGCAGCGTCTCCTTTGTTTATCGGACTACCCGTCGAAACATCAATCGACGTCAAATCTCAAACACAACAATCGTAACAATTATCCAATCACTGATTTAAACCACTAATTATTAGTATTCGTGTTTTTACATTTATTTTTTTAAAAATATTAGGACTCAGAATTATATCATCACCGTCCACCGTCCTCTCGTCGAAATTCATCGCGGACGGCGATAAAAATTTATCGGTGCCCGATTAATTTCGGGTTTCCATACAAATTTTCACCGATTATTTTTTCTTATAATCCGAATAATCATACGAATTGATCCGAAATATTTACTAAACTAATCCGAGTAATTATATTAAATATTAACTCGGTATTTCAGAAAATAATCGAATAAACCAACATCAATAATCCGACATAATCATCGAGAATCAGAATTTACAAAGTATACATATTATACTTGCAAACACATAACGCATAATAGGAATGCAACTGAAACGCGCACAGGCAGCACGCGCGTGCCGGCCACCTCGCCGGAAAAATCACAGCGGCGGCCGAAAAATAACAGGCAACACAGAACTCAATAGCCTACACACATATGTGTATATGTATATGTATATACCCATCGAGCAGAAATGGAACTGAAACCAGGGAGCGTAAAACAAAGATGGCCATGGAAAATTTCATGGCAGTGAGCGGAGCTATAGGGCGGCGATGGAGAATTAGACAGGAACAGCGGCCGGAAGAAATAGAGGCGGCGACTACTCACCGAAAAAGGAAGGAACTCGGAGAATTAGACAGAGATAAGGAAAGTTGAGAGATTGAAGGTGGAGATAAAGGTAATCAAGAGAGATAATGAGAGACTATGGGAGAGAGGAGATCGAGTGAAACCACAGGGGGTTTGTTTATTTTGTAACTCTTTTTTTAACCACATCTGTGTAACACGTGTATATCAGCTTTATAAAATTTTAACACGTATCAAGTGAACAAAGACGTGTCCCGGATTTCGATCACAAGCCCGCAATTTAAAATTAACGGGCCGAGGTGGATATAAAAAAATTTCAGAAAATTACGAGAATAGTCTTAAAATGTTATAAATATCCCGAAGTAAATAAAAACGTAATTTTCAAAATTTTAAAACAATTTTTAAAATGCACTTTATACCCGCTTTTATCAATTAAACGAATCGACGCGTAGGTGAAATTAATCCCAAAAATTTCCAAAATAATTTTAAAATTCTCGGAATATTCCAAACTTAAATAAATATAAGTTTCATAATTTTTGAAGAATTCTGAAATTAAATATGGATTTTAAGAATAAATGCAATCAGAAAATCATACAAGGCTGAATAATTAATGAAATATTGATTTCTAAATTTTATAAAATCCCAAAAATTATTATTAAAATTATAAAATCATAAAACTAATTTTAGAGAAAATCCAAATATTTACAAATTTAAAACTATAATAAAATCATCTTTAAAAATAAAACTGAACAAGATAACTAAATTTTTAACTACACATTCCAATCCTTTACGTAAATCACAGACAAATAGTATATATCAACACACTGCTGCCAAAACCAAGACACATATTTTATTTAATTAATACTTCCAAAATTACATATTTAAATAATTTCAAAAATACACGCGTCGTTATAGAAACTCTGATGCTTACGTGGCATTATTCTTTACTTGACTTATTTGTGGTAAATACTGAAATAGTCATATTTAATCAAACTATAATTAGGTGAGATAAAAATAGTCATAATCATTTGGGTTAGTGGTAAACGTGTTTGTCTTGAAAAACTGCATGTGCACGTTAATTATTGTTTATTTCTCGTGCCCACTAACTCTGCTTTAACTATTACTGGCTGACAGGTGTACAAGTGACAGTTTTACTTCTAAAAAGGACTGTTGAATGGAGAGAGTATATATGGGAGTTAAAAGATTTTCTAAGCTTTTACCTACTTTTCTATTCTTAATCTCTCTTATTCTCTCTCTCTAATATTCTCTGAAGCTTTTATCAAACACCTTGTGCACAATATATTTTCTCACTTATTTCTTACAGAAATGGCACCAAAAGATATTATTTTCAATGGAGCGAAGTTTGTCCCCAACAATTACTTGGCTATTCTTAGCAAGAGTGAAGCCCCATCAGATCTTCACTTCGTTCAGGACTTTCTCGCTAACTATGAGATAGGTTATGCACTGACCCAACCAGACACATTATCAGGAACTCAAGTGCTGGAGTTCTGGAGGTCAGGCATGTATGATGATGGTGGTACCAATGGGTCCCCAAGTATTATCTTTACTACAGGGGAGGATGCCCATGTGGTGACTTTGGCCACAGTTCGACAAGCACTCCAACTTCCAGAAAACTGCACATATTCAACAGTTGAAGAGCCAGTTCATCAACAGCTAATGGCCAATCTGGGCTATGAGAAGACTCTGGCGAAGCTGGGACAATTGAAGAGACCTCACATAAGGAGGGAATGGAGTTTCTTCGACTGCATCACCAGGACTTTTGCAAACAAGTTTTCAAATTTTGATGTAATCCCAATACTCAGTCAACAAATCGGGTATGCTCTCATAAATCAAACTCATTATGATTATGCAAATGTTGTTTTAGGCTTTATTGGGGATAGGATGACAGAAGATGAAAACACTGTATATTTTGCTAGATATGTCAGCTTATTTATATTTCTTGTTATCCTGATGCACCCCAATTAGCAAGTGAGTTAATTGAACCATTTAAGCTTGCTAAGAGAGCTTTTACTGACTTATTATCTGCTGATAATAAGAAAACTGTTTTGAGACCTCTCCAAATTCCCATATCAGTCAAACAGTTTTTGGTAAATTCTATTCTAGCCACCTACACTTCTCTATATCCTGATGTTCAACCATCCCAACCTCTATCAGAACCTCCAACCACTACACAACCAACCACTTCTCAACCACAACCACAACCTACCATCTGGACATATTTCAAACCAACACATTCATCTCAACCTCAATCATCAGCACATACCATCAGACCTTCACCTTCCAGGCCAAAGAGGACAAAGTATGTTCCTCAGCCTTCACTTAGGTCACACAACACTGTAACGGGGTTAAATAGAGTGTAGAATACAATCAAATCAATTTCGAACACAAGTAACAGTAAACAGATATATTCGATATAATAAACTCTATTATAATGGAACTGTTCTCTCTCAGTGATGAACGAATATCACGAGAGCTGCTAGGTTACAATGTATGATCTTCTCGATAATGATAACACATATAATGTAAACCTATGTCTGTATTTATATAGTACACAGTTACAAGATAACTTCTAATTGATATGGAATATAATTCTATCTCCTAAAATATATCAATCAGATATCTTATACAAGTCTTTAAGTCTTCTAACTCTTTCCATGCATATCTTCTTTTTTATTAGTCCCGATCTTCTTTCCTGTAAATCAGCTTCCTTCCTTAACTGTTAGTCCTCCAGTACTTAAGTTCTGATATCCATCTTCTGATATTTATCTTCTGATAATCTAAGTACTGATATCCTTACGTTCTGACTTCCAGTAAGTACTGATTCCAGTAAGTACTGATACTTCCTATTTGTTAAGATCTGAAAACTAAAGATGAAACATATTAGACATGACATCTCAAATATATCTAACAATCTCCCCCACCTTGTAAATTGTGCAAAATATACAAGTTAATAGATTTGATGATGTCAAAAACATTTAAGTTCAAATGTAATAAGAGTTTAATAAGACTATTAACTACAACTTACAGTCCTTTTAGCTTTACCAACTTTACTGGATCAATCTGAATCCATAATGATTCTTAACAAAATCTCTTACCAGCTTGTCTTCCACTTTCCTCAGAAATTCAACTAACTGTGCTTTGACCTGCATCAGTTCTTCATCTTTACTATCACCAATTTAATAAATGGTTGTTCTGAGAGCTTGAATTAATGTTCTTTCAAGTCCATCACCAAGTCTGATAACTCTATAATGTGAAGAGTTTTCATTATAACATAAACATCTTGTTTTCAGAATAACTTCCACCTTAGCAGAATTCTTCAGCATAGGAATTTCTCTTCCATCATCTTCAGTAATCATTGGTATATACTGAGAAATCTTTGTACCAGAGATTTTAAATAGATCTCTTATAGCCTTTAAAATGTATTCTGACCATCTTCTTGTAACATCAGATTTTACTTCCAGAAGATAGTGAATATGTTGAAGTTCTCTGACAGACTTCTTTAGCACATCAATATCAGCTAGTCTGTAAGTTAATCCATCATAGAGAAATAAAATCAATTTCTCCTTTAGATTTTCCTTATCATGAGCATCTATCACGATTTGAGCAGACAACACCTTGTCAAGGTACTTTTGTTTGATTTGTTCATATGGTTTGTCTATTAACATGAAAGGATCTCTTAGAGTAACTTCTACTCCTGTTTTTATTTTCTCTTCATTAGAACCTAATCCATCTTTATCTCTAGGTTGCTTGGATCTCAACCCAAATGTTGCGAGTTGACTCATCATAAGATTTGATTTTGGTTCAACTGGAGTAGCTTTCTTCCATAACAGGTTCTTCTTATCAGCAATTGTCATCTTTTCCAAATTAACTTGATCAGAATTTGTTGTTTCTTCTGTAGCTTGCTTTTCTTTATTCTGAACAACTTGAGCAGTGCCAGAGGTTGTTTTAGATTCTTCAATTACCTTTCTTTTCTTCAGAATTTGAACAGTTTCATCTTCTATCAAATCATCATCATGCACTGTAGTTTGATAGACTAGAATGGAAGAACTCATCTTTTTCTCAATCTTTAAAGGTTTACCAACCTTTTCTTTCCTTTTTGACTTAGGATCAATCTCAGTTTGTGATCTGATCTTGAATTTTGAAGTCTCAGAATTTGACTTTTCCCTGATCACAATGCCTTTTTCCTTAGTCCTTGGAGGTTTCTTTGCATCAGAAGCTTTATACTTAAGATTTGTCTTCTCAGCAGCAAATCTAGCTTCTTCCTCCTTGAGAGTTTCCAAATCCATTCCTGAATTTTGTTTCAGAAATAACCTTCTATCTATCTCCTCATCAAGTGTCTGGATTTTAGGATTTTTGTAATAAACAGTAGTCTGCTTCCCCTTTAGCTTCAGAGTTTGTAAAAACTTCTTAGAGTCTTTAGATCCTGACTGAATCAGAATATCAAAACTTGACATAAGAGTTTGCTTATCAGAACTTAACTTTAGACTTTTAGCATTCACAGCATTAGAACTTGACTTGTTCTGTGTAAAAGATTTTCCTTGAACTTTTCCTTGACCTCTACTCTTATCAGAGTTTCCCTGGTCATCACCTTTATCATCCTTTTTCTTTAGTATTTCAGTAGGTGAGCATTTGGACTTAACTATCTTCTCCCCCTTTTTGGCATCATCAGGAAGTAAAAGAGAAAGAAGAAGTTCAACCGAAGATTGGATTTCATCCAATTGAGCTTTCTGAGAAACTCGGTTATCCAGGACCTCAGCAATTTGGGCCTGTTGCTTCTCTTGAATCTTCTCAATGGCTTCAATTTTCTCAAGAGTAGGTCTGATATATCTATTCTTGTCAAGCTTAAGCTGTAGATCTAGTTTATCAGCATGTTCCTTTAGTGTATCAACCTTTTCATGAGTAGACGAATGTAGACCTTGAAGATATTTGGTAGATAGAGCAGTGATCTTGAGTTGTGTCTTTAAATCAGCATTTGTGAGCAACTCATCAGCTTTAGCAATATGTTCTGTCAGAATATTAGAACTTGGAATGAAATCAGTGTCATTCCACTTCTTGGTCCACTCCACACCTCTGTGAGTATCTTCCCAAGGAATAGGTGCTTCCTTTTCAACAAATTTCTTCACCAATTCTTCCTTTCCTAGTATAGGAACTGGAGTCTCAGCAGAATCACTGTCTTCAGAACTTGAGGAAGACTCATTATGTTCTGACAGCACAATAGTGTGTGAAGCAACTGGAGATTCAGGAACAACTTCATTTAAATTCTGAACATCAGAATTTATCTACAGAGCCGGTGTGGTTGATGTAGATGGTATCTCAGTATTTAAAATTGGAAAATGAGTTGGAGTTTGCTGAGCACCTGTAGATGGAGCTTCCAGATAAAAAATAGTTGGTATATTCAAATTATGAATATCTATATCAGAGTTTTCATTTTGTTCTTTAGCATCATCTGTAGCTTTAATAGTAGAGACCTGAGGGGTTACAACTGTATCAGTAGCAATGTCTTTGGCTTGAGCTGGAAGGGTTTCAATGATAATCAGTTCTTGTGAGATCAGAGATTCTTGATCCCCTTCCTCAGCTTCTTCAGTATCTTCTGATGGAGCCTTAGACAAATACCTCCTAGCCTTCATTTTCTTCAATCTCCTTGCCAATGAAGGAGTTGCTTTAGCAGCTTCAGAACTTACAGATTTCTTTTTTCAAAGTATCAGAACTTTGAGCTGTTGTTTCTTTCTGAGAAGTAACATTCTCAACTCCAACTTTCACAGGTTCTGATGCATGAACCCGTGCTTAAACTATCACAGGTTCTGATGCATGAACCCGTGCTTCAATTGTTTCCTCTTTGTCACTATCAGATTCATCTCTGAGAATCATCTTCCTTCTCTTTTGTGGAGGTTGAGGAACAAACTTTGTCCTCTTTGGCCTGGAAGAGGAAGATCTGATAGTATGTGCTAATGATTCAGATTGAGATGGTTGAGTTGATGATTTGAAAGATGTCCTGATTGTAGATTTTGGTTGTTGTTGAGAAGTTTGAGGTGTTTGGGTAGTGGTGGTAGGTGCTGATTGTTGAGGTTCAGATGGTTGGACATCAGGATATAGTGCAGTGTATGTAACTGGATCATAAGTTATTAAGGCCTATTTGACAGATAAAGGAATTCGGAGGGGTCTTAACACAACCTTCTTATTATCAGTAGATAAAACTCATTAAAAGTTCTTTTAGCTAGTCTAAATGGTGAAAGTGATTCGCTAGCTAATTGGAGCTTATCAGAACAACAAGTACTATAGATAAGTTGACAGAATCTAGCAAATTATACAGTATTCCTATCTTCTGTCATCCTGTTCCCAATAAAGCCAAAAAACAACACTTGCATAATCAAAATCAGTTTGATTAATGAGAGCATACCCGATTTGTTGACTGAGTATGGGGATTGCATCGAAATTAGAACATTTGTTGGCGAAGGTCTTTGTAATGCAGTCAAAGAAGAAACTTCATTCCCTCCTTATGTTGGATCTCTTCAATTGATCAAGCTTTTCCAATGTCTTTTCATACCCCAGACTAGCCATCATATTTTGAAGAACTGGCTCCTCAACAGTTGTATAAACGCAGTTCTCAGGTAGATATAGTGTTTGACGAACCGTAGCCAACGTCACGACATTCTCATCCTCCCCTGTTGTAAAGATAATACTTGGGGACCCTTGAGCACCACCATCATCATATACTCCACTTCTCCAAAACTCCAGCACTTGGGTTCCAGAGATTACTTCAGGTTGGGTTAAATCATACCCAATATCAGAATTAGCAAGGAAGTCCAGAATAAAGTGAAGTTTCGATGGAGCTTCAGCCTTGCTAAGAATAGACGAATAGTTGTTAGGAACAAACTTAGCTCCATTGAAGATCAAGTCTTTTGGTGCCATCTCTGAAGAAATTGAGAAAGATATTGTTTGTAAGGTGTTTGATAAAAGTCCTGAAAGAAAAACGCTTCAGAGAATATGAGAGAGAGAGAATAAAAGAGATTAAGAATAGGAAATTAAGTAAAAGATTAGAAAATCTTTTAACTCCCATATATATACCCTCTCCACTCAACAGTTATATTTTTGAAGCATGGGATACACTTTACACCTGGCAATGTGTGAACAGTCAGTAAACAATTAAAGCATGAGTTAATGGGAACGTAAAATAAACAATAATTACCGTGCACATGCAATTTTTCAGGACAAACACGTTAACCACTAACCGATTATGATTTTGACTGTTTTTATCTTACCCAAATATATTCTGATTTAAATATGACTATTTTAGATTTTACCACAAATAAGTCAAGTAAAGAAAAATGCCATGTAAGCATCAAGGATTCCATCAGGATTTAATATCAGAACTTAACTTATATCAGATTTTAACAGTCATCAGAATATGGCTTCTGAACTCAAAAAGTGAATATCTTTTATGTGATTCTTCTTACAAAGACTGACTTGTTTTCTTCAGAGTTTAATCATCAGAACTGCCATCAGAACTTGTCCTCAGAATTTATGCAAATGACACTTAACTGTTTGTTAAAAACAACTTAATCACCACAGTAATTTTCATCATTCATATGGAGTAAAAGTGTGTGCATTCAGCAGAATATTAGATAAAGATTAAAGTATGATAAACTTCAGTAAATCTTAGAAATAAGGCATAACTCAGAAAAGTGCTTAAAATCTGTCATCAATCATGAAGTCTACTATAGAATAAATTTATGCAAGAGTCCACCTCAACTGTTTGTGCTCATTTTATGCATCTTTTGAAATTTCTTTTTACAATGGCTTCTCAGTGTAAGTGAGTCATGACTGCTTATCAGAATTTATGCTGTTATCATAGTATTTCTCCAGTAATCAGAGAATGTGAAAAGTCACCAAGAAAATTTATTTGCTTTTCTAATGCATATTACTTAATACCAGCAATGCACTTAGGTCTTCCCTTCCACATATTTACTCTAGATCTCAAAGGAGTACCTGACTTTTATCTTATTTTCTTTTCTTTTGATAAGTGAGGCTTATCAACATTTAGTTCATTCTTAAGATTTACTGAGATCAGAATCTGATAGATAAGAATCAAGAATCTAGTTTGTGACTTAGTAATAAGATACACAAAGTAAAGTTGACTAAGCTCAAAATCAGAATTTGCTTGTGTTAATGAGTTTCCACATAAACAACTAATTCAAACATGGGATTTCTAGTATGTTAAAGACTATTTGGTCAACATCTAGCACAGTTATCCTCATTGGATTGAATAGTCACAGAACATTCAAAACACTATCAGAGTTTAAAGATCCACATTAGATAACAATCAGTATTTAATGAATTTTACTTAAAGAACAGATTTCATGAAAATAAGACAATCTGTAAACACTGATCATAAAGTCTGATGCATGAGAACAAAAACTGAGCAGATTTAGAGAAAGAACCTGAAACCATTCCAAGTTCATTTACCAGTCTTGTAAAAGTAGCTTCACATAATGGTTTTGTGAAGATATCTTCTAGTTGTTGATCTGTTGGAACAAAATGCAATTACACTGTACCTTCCATCACATGTTCCCTTATGAAATGGTACCAAATGCTGATGTGCTTTGTCATTGAGTGTTGAACTGGATTACCTGTCATAGCAATAGCACTTTTATTATCACAGTTAATAGGGATTTTAGAAAATTCTAATCCATAATCCTGTAACTGATTTTTCATCCGAAGAATCTGTGCACAACAGCTTCCTGCAACAATATATTCTGTTTCTGCAGTTGATGTGGAAATTGACTTCTGTTTCTTGCTAAACCAAGAAACCAATCTGCCTCCAAGAAATTGGCAGCTTCCACTAGTGCATTTCCAGTCTATTTTACATCCTGCAAAATCTGCATCCGAGTAACCTATTATCTTAAAATTTGATTCTCTAGGATACCACAATCCCAGATCAGCTATACCCTTAAGGTACTTGAAAATTCTTTTCACAGCTATTAAGTGAGGTTCTCTTGGATCAGCCTGAAATCTTGCACAAAGACAGGTAGCATACATGATATCAGGTCTACTTGCAGTTAAATAGAGTAAAGAGCCAATCATACCTCTGTAGTTAGTAATATCTACTGATGAACCAGTATCTTTATCTAACTTGGTTGCAGTGGCCATGGGAGTGGATGCTGTTGAACAATCTTGCATTCCAAATTTCTTCAGTAAATTTCTGGTGTACTTGGATTGACAGATAAAAGTACCTTCTTCATTATGCTTGAGTTGAAGGCCCAGAAAATAACTAAGTTCTCCCATCATACTCATTTGATATCTTGACTGCATTAGCTTTGCAAACCTCTTACAGAGTTTGGCATTAGTAGAACCAAATATGATATCATCAACATATATTTGTATCAAAAGTAAGTCCTTTCCATGGTTGAGGTAGAACAGTGTTTTATCAATTGTACCTCTGTGAAATACACTTTCCAGAAGGAATTGAGCTAAAGTCTCATACCATGCTCTAGGAGCTTGCTTAAGGCTATAAAGTGCTTTGTCAAGCCTGTAGACATGATTTGGAAATTTTGAATCTACAAAGCCTGGAGGTTGTTCAACATAAACCTCTTCTTCCAATTCTCCATTAAAAAAAGCACTTTTCACATCCATTTGAAAGACTTTAAACTTTTTCTGAGCAGCATAAGCCAAAAAGATCCTTATGGCTTCTCATCTAGCAACTGGTGCAAATGTTTCATCATAATCAATACCCTCATGTTGAGAGTAGCCTTTAGCAACCATCCTTGCTTTATTCCTTGTAATTATGCCATCACTATCAGTTTTGTTTATGAAAAACCATTTTGTGCCAACAACTGATCTGTTCTTTGGTCTTGGCACTAGGGTCCAGACTTTATTTCTTTCAAATTCATTTAACTCTTCCTGCATTGCTTGCACCCAATCAGCATCTTGAAGAGCTTCTTCCACTTTCTTTGGTTCAGTCTGAGATAGAAAAGAATGATAGAGACATTCATTTGATGTTGTAGTTCTAGTTTTGACACCTGCTTCAGGATCTCCAATAATTAAGTCAGGTGTATGTGATTTGGTCCACTTCCTTGCAGATTGAAGTTGACTTCTAGAAATGGATCCTCCCCCATGATCCATGCTGTCTCCATCAACATTTTCTGATGCACCCCCTGTAGTTATGCTCTCTGAGACTTCAGAATTTGACTTGGATCCTTCAGGATTTGAACTATCAGAGCATCCAGAATTATCAGTATTTAACTCATCAGAACTAGATGAATCAGAGTTTGAAGAGCCAGTGTCAGGTTCTGATGCTTCTTTAGATTCTTGAGATGTGGTAGGATCTTCAGCTTGCTCCCCATGGACAGGTGCATTTTCCTTTGGAGTTGTTACCACAGATTCAATGACATCAGTACTTATAGGATTAGAGTTTAAGTCATCAGAATTTAAAGAATCAGAATTTAAGTCTTCATTTTCAAATCTCAGCTGATCGTGATCATTGAAATCTTCAAGTCCAGTAATCTTCTTATCATCAAAAGATACATTGATAGATTCCATGACAACCCTTTTATTAAATTATAGACTCTGAAGGCTTTTGTGGAAAGTGGATATCCAACAAAAATTCCTTCATCAGCTTTTAGATCAAATTTTGACAGCTGTTCAGGATGAGTCTTAAGAACAAAACACTTACATCCAAATACATGAAAATATTTCAGATTTGGTTTCTTTTTCTTCACCATCTCATATGGTGTTTTTCCATGCTTGTTTATGAGTGTTGCATTATGTGTAAAACAAGCAGTCTGCACAGCTTCGGCCCAAAAGTAGGTTGGCAGCTTTGCTTCATCAAGCATAGTTCATGCAGCTTCAATGAGAGTCCTGTTCTTTCTTTCTACAACTCCATATTGCTGTGGAGTTCCAGGTGCAGAAAATTCCTGTTTGATTCCATGCTCTTTGCAGAACTCTTCCATGATTAAATTCTTGAACTCAGTGACATTATAACTTCTTATAATTTTAACAGAATCTTTGACCAACTTATCCAGCTGTCTGACATGATCAGTTTTTGTAAATGCAGTTTCATTTTTCTTGTGCAAGAAGTACACCCAGGTGTACCTTGTGTACTCATCCACTGCATATTTCTTCTTTGCAATAGACATGACATTGACTGGACCAAATAGATCAACATGCAGTAGGTGAGAAGGCTCAAGAATTGATGACTCAGTTTTCCTCTTGAAAGAAGATTTTCTTTGTTTTACCTTTTGACATGAATCACAAAGGACATCAGGAGCAAATACTGATTTTGGCAATCCTCTCATAAGATCTTTCTTTACAAGCTCATTTATTATGTTGAAATTTAAATGAGAGAGTCTTTTGTGCCAATTCCAGCTTTCTTCAATTGATGCTCTACTCATCAGACAGATTGCAGAACCATCATAACTTGTTAAAAGTCTGGCTTCATAAATGTTACCATACCTATAACCTTTCAAAACCACTTTGCCTATATAATTGCTTATAACTTCACAGTGTTCTTCAAAGAAATCCACATGATAACCTCTGTCACAGATTTGACTCGTTTAAGTCCTGAGACAAGAGCTATTGTTTCAATGATGACATTCCCAAGATTAATACTGACATATCCCAGAGTTTTTCCCATGTTGCCATCTCCATAAGAAACTCCTGGGCCAGCTTTCTCCACAAAGACTGAGAACAGGGCTTTATTTCCTGTCATATGTCCTGAACATCCACTATCGAGTACTAGGATGTTTTCCTGTTGCCCTGCAATCACAAAGACCACTAATGGTTAGTTTTAAGGACCCAGACTTGCTTGGATCCTTTGGCCTTTTTAAGTTTGTTAGCATTAGCAGCGGATTTAATATCAGAGTTTATGCTAACATGCTGTTTATCAGAACTTATACCAGACTTTGCATCAGACTTTACACTAGAAGGAATTAAATCAACTTTCTTCAAAGAAGGTTTTATTTGATAATAATCATAGTATAAACTATGATATTCCTTACAAGTATAAATGGAATGCCATAAACTTTCACAATGAAAACAAGGATTTTGTGGCTTAAACCTAACAGACTGACTCTTAACTCCTAACTTAAGAGGTAAAGAGTTTATATTCTTATTCTTCCTGCAAAAAGAAGCAAGATGGTTAGAGTTTCGACAGTTATAACATTTCTTTCTAGGAGCATTAAGAACAGGCATATAATTATTGCTTTTATTCACACCTTCCTTTCCATTCCTATTTTTCCTAGCTGCTTTAACCTTGCTGACATTCCTTATTTCTTTCAGTTTATGCTTAAGCTGCTTCTTAGTCATTAAGCCTATGTTGAGTTCAGCTGGTTTATCCTGTTCTAATTTGTCAGAAGTTGACTTCTCCTTAACTTCTGTCACAGCCTCTTTCATCTTTTCAGAATCAAACTTTACAGTTTTAGCTACAAACTTAATAGGATTTACCTTTGGCTTAGCAGTTTGTTTAACAACAATTGGCTCAATTTGTTCAGTTCCTTTTTCACTTTTATCAACTCCATAACCTAAGCCCTCTTTCCCATTTCCACTACTTAATAAATTCTGAGTTGTCCTGCCAAAGTTAGTCCAAGTCCTGATAATCTCTTTTTCTTTTTTTAACTCAGCTTTGAGAGATTTATTCAATTTTAGCAATTCATCTCTAACATAAAAAGCATCATCTCTCTCTTTCTGAGTTTGATGGAACATAACTAACTCTTTTTTTAAATAATCATTCCTTTTCTTATAAGCAAGATTTTCAGAAGTTAATCTTTCAGATGTTAAAGTTTGATCTCTGTAGCTAATAAACATGGTTTTAAGATATAATCTCAACTCAGTAATATCATCAGTATGAAAGGCATAAGTTGTTTGAGGTACCTTTAATTCAGCAGTTTCAGGGCTGCCATCAACATTTACCATTAAAGCATAATCCACCTCATCTTCAGAATCTGAAGAGTCTGTCCAGCTTTTCTTTTTTGTGAAAAGTGCCTTGCCTTTGTCACTCTTTCCTTTCTTGCAGTCAGGAGATATGTGGTCTCTTTCACCATAATTGTAGCATTTGACTTTTGAGTTATCTCCTCTGTCAGGCTTTGCTCCTTTGCCTTCAGTTTTTCTGAAACCTTTCTTATCAGTACTTCCACCTTTCTTGAAAAACTTCTTTCCCCTTCTGAATTTCCTGTAGGCTATCTTTGTGATACCCTTCACGATGTGATAAAATCCAGATCTTGCCAGATAAGAGTCCTAGTTGCTGTACAGTCCGCCTCCAGGGTAGAGGAATGGTCAACTCATCAGGCTCATGACCTGAAGAAAGGTATTGCTTATAATAGTTGCTCGTTCATAGTTTCCTGCTGTTGCGGCCGGTGCTCGTTTGCGCGCGCTATGTCCAAACATCACATGCCAGCAGATGTGGTCACCATCATAGGTACTAAGACGAGCTAAAGGGGTGTCTCTAAAAGCAGCCAAGGCCAAGAGAATGCATCTGGTTCCATCTTTCTTTCGTTAAACCACCTTTTTCTAAGATAAGAGCACAAAATTTCATCATCTCTTCATCAACATCTATTTCAGGTAAACTTTCAGTTTCTGAATCATCATCATCAGAACTTGATGATTCTGAATCAGACTTTATGATGAGAGCCTTTCCTTTGCCTTTCTTTGAGACAGCCACTTTGGGGAATTCCTCCTCAGCCTTAAGAGCGCAATTGTCCTTGACTTTCTCCCTTGTCTCTTGCATCTTTGATCCATCTCAAGTTCATAAGTCTTGAGCATACCATAAATTTCATCAAGAGTAGTTTCATCAAAAGCATAGTTGTCTCTTATAATAGTAGCCTTCAAATCCCAACTTTCAGGAAGAGCTAAAAGGAATTTTAGATTTGAATCATCAAGATCATATTCCTTGTCCACCAGTGACAGATCATTCAAGAGTTTGACAAACCTGTCATATAAGTCAGTTAATGACTCATCTCTTTTTGAGTCAAAGTGCTCATACTCTTAAGTGAGTATAGTCCTCATGTTCTTCTTGATTGCATCAGTTCACTGACATCTTGTCTCCAAAGCATCCCATATCTTCTTTGCAGTCTTGTAATGAATTAACCTGTTTGACATGACATTATCAATGGCACTATACAGCAAATGCCTTACCTTTGCATCCTTGGAAATGGATGAGATATCTTCAGTTGTATACTCGCTTTTCTCCTTTGGTATGGTCTTTGCTGGCTGATCTGCAACTACAACAGAGAGCTTGGTTGGCTTATGCGGTCCTTCATTAATTCTGTCAAGGTATTCTGGATCTGTAGCTTCCAGAAACATAGCCATCTTCACTTTCCATATGGGATACTCAGAAGGTCTCAGTATGGGAACCCTAATAGTCTCATATCGACTGTGGATTTGAGTCTTTTGATTTTCTTCAGTTTTGGCGGGCTTGGTTGGATTTTTTGCTTCTTCAGACATGATTATTTTGGATCTTTACTATATGTGTGTTAACAGATAGGCTCTGATACCACCTGTTAGGTCACACAACACTGTAGAAGGGGGTTGAATACAGTGTAGAATACAATCAAATCGATTTCGAATACAAGTAACAGTAAACAAATATATTCGATATAATAAACTCTGTTACAATGGAACTGTTCTCACTTAGTGATGAACAAATATCACAAGAGCTGCTAGGTTACAATGTATGATCTTCTCGATAATGATAACACATATAGTGTAAACCTATGTCTGTGTTTATATAGTACACAGTTACAAGATAACTTCTAATTGATATGGAATATAATTCTGTCTCCTAAAATATATCAATCAGATATCTTATATAAGTCTTTAAGTCCTCTAACTCTTTCCATGCATATCTTCTTTTTTTATTAGTCTCGATCTTCTTTCCTGTAAATCAGCTTCCTTCCTTAACTGTTAGTCCTCTAGTACTTAAGTTCTGATATCCATCTTCTGATATTTATCTTCTGATAATCTATGTACTGATATCCTTAAGTTCTGACTTCCAATAAGTACTGATTCCAGTAAGTACTGATATTTCCTGTTTGTTAAGATCTCAAAACTAAACATGAAACATATTAGACATGACATCTCAAATATATCTAACAAAGGAAAATGATTCTCAGGGATGAATCTGATAGTGAAGAGGAAGCATAGGTTCATGCATCAGAACCTGTGACAGTTGAAGCTGAGAATGTCACTTCTCAGAAAGAAACTGCAGCTCAAGATTCTGATTCCTTAAAAAGAAAGAGAACTGTAAGTTCTGATGCTGCTAAAGAAACTCCTTCATTAGCAAGGAAATTGAAGAAAATGAGGGCAAAGAGGTATAATGCTAAGCCTCCATCAGAAGATACTGAAAAAGCTGAGGAAGGAGGTCATGAATCTCTGATCTCAAAAGAGCCAATTATCATTGAATCTCTGCCACCTCCGGCTAAAGACCAAGACACTGTCCCTGATATAGTGGTTACACCTCCAGTCTCTCCTCTTCAGGAAGATGTTATAGTTGAAAATTCAGGCTTAGGTCTTGAAATTGACATTAATATGATGCACGCTCCTACTATTCTGTATTTGGAAGCTCCAACAGCAACTCAGACATCTCCAACTCATTCTCCAATTTTAATTGCTGATGCTGAGATACCATTTATGCCAATTCTGGATCAAGAACCTGACGATCAGAATTTAGATGAAGATAAAGAAGAAACTCATATAGCCTCAAACACTGTTGTGTTATCAGAGGATAATGAGTCTTCATCAAGCTCTGGAGATAGTGTCTCATTACATACTCCAGCTCCTGTACTTGAAAAGGAAGCATTGGTCAAAAAATTTGTTGAACAGGATGCTACTGTACCTTGGGATGAAACTCATAGAGGAGTAGAGTGGACCAAGAAGTGGAATGAAACTGATTTCATTCCAAGCTCTAAAGTATTGGCAGACCATATTGGTAAAGCTGATGAGTTGTTCACTAATGCCGATTTCAAGACACAACTCAAAGTCACAGCTCTGTCTACCAAAAATCTTCAAGGTCTACACTATGCTACTCAAGAAAAGGATGACAAACTTCTAGAAAAGGCTGAAAAGCTAGATATGGAGACCAAGATTCATAAAAAGAGGTTTATCAGACCTGATAAGGTAGAAGCAATTGAGAAAACTCAAGAGAAGCAACAGGCCCAAATTTCTGAGGTTTTGGCATATCAAGCTTCTCAACTGGCTCAATTGAATGATATACAATCTTCAGTAGAACTTCTTCTCTCACTCCTACTATCAGATGATGCCAAAAAGGGGGAGAAGATAGTTAAGTCCAAATACTCAAATGATCAATTACTGAAGAAGAAAGATGATGAAGCTGATGACCAGGGAAACCCTAGCAAGGGTAAAGGTCAAGTTCAGGGAAAAGAGCAGAGCAGCAAAGTTTCTTTAGGGAAAGTAATTGCTGATACAAGCAAATCTTCTACTTAAAAGAAGACAAGTTTCGAAGCTGCTCAAACTCAAAATCTGATAGCAAGTACTAATACTCAAAATCTGATATCAAGTTCTGATGAACAAAGTCTGACAAAGCCTGATGTTCTGATATAAGGTGAAAGTCTAGATTCTCAAAAGTTCATGCAAACTCTGAAGCTCAAGGGGAAGCAGAAAATAGTCTACTACAAGGATCCCAAGATTCAGACACTTGCTGAGGAAATTGCTAGAAGATTGTTTCTAAAGCATAATCCAGGAATGGATTTGGAAAATCTCAAGGAGGAAGAAGCTAGATTCAAAGCTGAAAAGAAAAATCTAAAGCCAAAAGCTTCTGTTGCAAAGAAACCTCCAAGGCCTAAGGTAAAAGGCATTATGATCAAGGAGAAGTCATAAAATGAGGCATCTAAAGCCAAGACTAGATCACAGATTAAGATTGATCCCAAAGATAAAGGAAAAGGAAAAGTTGATGAAACAATCAAGCCACAGGAGATGAAAATTCCTCAAATTCTGATAAAACCTGTGTGCAAAATAGTTCAAGTTATTGATGACACACTTGCTGAAGATGAATATGCTCAAACTCTGAAAAGAAAGAAGATTTCTGAAGAATCAAAGAAAACCTCTGACAAGGCTCAAGTTATTCAGAGTCAAGAACATCAATCTACAACAGAAATAACAAGTTCTGATAAAGTTATCAAGTCAACCTCTGATAGTGCTCAAGTTGATTTAGACAAAATGGAAGTAGCTGATAAAAAGAAACTTCTATGGAAAAATGTCAAACCATCAGATCCAAAGAAAAGTCAATTACTGTCTATTTTCATGACTATTGGGTTAAATGCTAGAGAACCAAGAGACAGGGTTGGACTAGGTCCTGATGAAACAAAGATTAAGACAGGAGTTGAAGTTGCTACTAGAGATACATTTTATTGACTGACAAACCGCTTGAAGATGTTACACAGAAACATCTTAATAAGGTTATCTCTGTTCAAGTGGTACTGGATACTCATGACAAGCACAATGTTAAGGAAAATCTGATTCTATTTCTTGAAGATGGAAGGACATATCAAATGTCAGAATTAGATGTGTTAAACAAATCACTGAAAGAACTTCAATTCTTTCATTACCTTTTAGAGGTAAAGTTTAATATTACCAGGAGATGGTAAAACTTCATATTGAAGACCATCAGAGATAAAGCTAGAATTTCTGGTTCAAGAGTTACAAAATTCATTCCTAATATTGTTGAAAATGATGGAAGTGAAATTCCAATGAAGAAGAATTCTGCTAAGCTTGAAGAGATACTGAAAGAGAAATGTTTGTGCTACAATGAAGATTCTTCTCATCCTAGGGTAATAAGACTGGATAATGGTTTAGAAAGAAACCATATCTCTGCTTTAAGGACTGCAATATGTCAGATTGGAAGTCAGAATGAAGAGATGAAGCAAGTCAAGACTACACTCTCTCAAGTCCTGAGGATTAAAGAAGAAAAGCTGATATCAAGCTTTGTCAAGAATCATCATGGATTCAGATTGACTCAGTGAGATTGGTAAAAGCTACAAGGACTGTAAGTTGTAATTAGTTATCTAGTTAAACTCTTCTTGCATTTGTACTTAAATGTTTTTGACATCATCAAATCTATTAACTTGTATATTTTGCATAATTTACAAGTTGGGGGAGATTGTTAGATATATTTGAGATGTCATGTCTAATATGATTTGTGTTTAGTTTTCAGAACTGAACAACAAGACAAATCAGGACTTACTGAAATCAAGACATACTGGAAGTCAGAACTTAATATCAGAACTTAAGGTCATATCAGAACTTAAGTGCAGGAGGACTTACAGTTAAGGAAGGAAGTTGATTTACAGTAGAAGATCGAGACTAAATAAAAGAAGATATGCATGGAAAGAGTTAGAAGACTGGAAGAGTTGTAGAAGATATCTGATTGATATATTTTAGGAGACATAATTATATTTCATATCAATTAGAAGTTATCTTATAATCGTGTACTATATAAATACAGACTTTGGGTTTACATCATATATGTTATCATTATCGAGAAGATTATACATTGTAACCTAGCAGCTCTTAGTGATATTTGTTCATCACTGAGAGAGAACTGTTCCATTGTAACAGAGTTTATCTTATTGAATATATCTGTTTACTGTTACTTGTGTTTAAAATCGATTTGATTGTATTAAACACTGTAACACCCCCAGATCCGGGGTCGGGGATCCGGGTTGTCACGGTCTTTCTTTCCACAATATCACTTCACTTAATTAATAATAAATAACCTCATGCTGTGACCCCATACTAACACACACCACAACCCGTTATAGTCTCAGAGATGAAATTGAAATAAGTACAAGTCTTTGAATCCACAATTTAAAATTATTACAACCCAAAATGATTACTTGATAATTTACAGTTAATTGCCATTATCTGCCACAAGTTATAATTATACATAATTTGATTCTCAAAAGTAGATGGTCTGAACTACAATGGATCTACCTCTGCAGCTATAGCAGCTACAACATCATCGGGAAGACGCGGGGCGCTTCCCACGCGCTTGCGCTGGGTCTGCTGGAGTCTGGCCATCTCTCCTAACTGTTGTTGTGTGATGAAGAAATAAAGCAAGAGTGAGCCTTACAGCTCGCAAGATAATACATAGTGATAACAATAATATAAGTATCTAAATGGATACTCACTAGAATCTTTATCGTGTGTAAGATAATTACTTACTAGATATAATGTAAAAACAAGGAATGAAGTTACCAATACTTCACCACACTTATATCATTTATAAAGCTACTTGAACTACCACCGTTCAAAGTATTATAAGTTTTAAGAAAAACATCCCATAGATGAGACCACAAGTTAAGACTTGAATAGATTCAATCTTTGAAATATTATTATTGAATGAAAAAGTTATGAGATACTTTATTTAGTCCCGATATATATATATCCACATATATATATCTCTAAAACATTTCCTGGAACCTCTGTTATGTAAAGTATGAACAGAGTTTGAAACATCCAATGAATTTTGGAAAGGAAAAGAATTTTGGCATAAACCAGATATCTTGCTGATCAGGCAAAGATACCCATTAGTAACCTTTTCTACTAGTAGATGGACGAATTCCCCACTGGTCATCACCCTGGCCGCATTAGGGCCTATGCTGGACTGCCACTCAGCCACTTATGCATTTGATGGACTCCCACTGAGCCACTTACACTATCATGGACGCCCACTGAGCCCATGTTGCTTATGCCGACTCAATAGATGGACTTACTTCCCGAACGTTGGGTAAGTAATCAATTCATTTACCAAAACTGCAACCTTGTTGCGAATATAAAATACACCACAGAGCCGGATCCCTCAGGTTTTAAGCGAGTATTTAAATCCCCTTAAAAAGGAAGATCTTAAATATAAAAATGAGTTTTGGGATCCGCTCTAACTTTTAAAAATCATTTTGAAGACTCGAAAACACTTTATAGAGTGTTTGGAGTAAAGCTGATTTAATGAAGTAAATCAGTCCCCAGAATATTTAGAAAATGACTGAATATTATTAATTAAATAATATTCCCATAAAGAATAATCTTTATAAAAATAATTGAAGTAGAAGTATTAAAATTTATACTTGAAACGAGTATTAAATAACCAAAGATATACTTATATGAAAGTATTATCTTCATTTGAATAATCGAAAATAAGTTTGATTATCGAAACATTATTCTTTAATAAAATACAGAATATATCTCGGCAAATAATCGGAGTCATAGATCCTCAAATGAATATTCACATAATATTCATTAAATAATATAAACTGAGTCATAAGTCCTCGAATGAATATTCAAATAATATTCAATAAATAATATAACAGGAGTCATAAGTCCTCGAATAATATTCGAAATAATATTCAATAATAAAATAAAGTTAAAGTAATCGAATAACCCTTATTCGATTAATAGTTTTGAAAACTATGACCATATATATATATATAAGTATATATATATATATATCCACATATACAAAATCTACTCGGGATCCTCGACTCCCGGTTTTAGAAAATATTTCCACCTTTGGGTCCCTATACTAAGGGTATACGCAAATACCGCTTATCTCTAGCATAGGTATTATGCAACGAATAAGCATTTGAACCAACAGATATATAAATCAAGAATACGAAACAGGCATGCATATATATACCATATCAGCATGCTTCAATATATCGCAACATTTGCTAATTAACCAACATGCATCTATCGCAAGATAATGCATATACATATATTCATCACAACAACAGTATAACGGGTAGAAAACTTGCCTGAGCGACTTGGGGGTGAGAAAGGCTCGGGACGAGTCTGATATCCTATAAACAATAAGTAAGTTGGAATTAAACCAAAATCACTTGTAAATCTATACTTTAACTAACTTAGACTCTAACGCTTGTTTTGCGCTCACTGATTTGCTTAAGTCACTCGGGTACCCGCGGCTCCACCATTTTTAATAATTTAACCTTTACGAGTTTTAAAGCGATTCCTTCGCGAATGTCTTACCAACTGCCTAACACACTTACCATAAATGTTTCATACATTAATTAACCCTTTTTGATCTTTAACCTACATTTCAAAGTAAGGCGAGGGAAAAAGTTTCGTTCGCGAAACGCCGTTACTTGAAACGGTCGTTTCTCCTAAACCGTGCATCGGAATCGAACGAACTACATATCAAAACGAAGCTCGTAACATGAGCTATCTAAACATGGCAGTGGTCGTAATCTAGCATGGGGTTCTCGGGTCCTAATTCTATGCACAAAAACAGTCCAAAGAAAATCGGACATTACGACGGCTATGTTTACGCGATTTCCAAATTTTAAACCATACAAAACCAACCACAAACCAACCTCAAATCCAACATACAACCAACATCCATCCTTATCACATCATAACAACCCCAACCAATTCAATTTAATCATTCATACTTATGCCTAATGACCGCTGATCTGTTATACGGTTCGCTTAACTTTCGTTCTCGTTTATCGTTTGAAGGATCACACCCGGGATCTTATTACTTAGGTTCCCTTAACCTTTCTCAATACATTATATTCCTTTTTATGATCCTCTATTATAATCATTTAATTTAAATCCTTTTTATCCTGTTACCTTATACTCAATTCTCTCCGTATCTTGTGGATTTTTGGGAAAAACCAAAGTGTTCGGAATTGGATTCTGACGATCTTTACATACACTTATATACTTCATAGAGTACTAATAATATCCCAGAATATCCATAACAGAACCCCTACATAGTGTGGCGTGAAAAGTTTTCTCATTCAGCTAAAACACTATTCACAAGGGTTACAAAAAGTTGAAAATTTTGGGGTTATTACAGTCTCCCCTCCTTAAAAGGATTTCGTCCCGGAATCAAACAGAAAACAAATGGGGGTACTTTTCTAGCATTGTGCTCTCTAGTTCCCAAGTTGATTCTTCCACATTATGATTCTGCCATAGTACTCTGACTAGCTTGATCACTTTGTTCCGAAGCACCTGCTCCTTCTTATCCATAATCCTTACTGGCTTCTCCACGTAAGTTAGATCTGGTTGCATATTCACCTGCTCGTACTCCACTATGTGCCTGGCATCCCGATGATACCTCCTTAGCATTGACACATGGAACACATTATGAACTTGTTGCAAATTAGGGGGTAGGGCTAACTCGTAAGCTAACTTTCCAATCCGTCTTAATATCTCAAAAGGTCCAATGTATCTTGGGCTTAGTTTTCCTTTCTTTCCGAACCTCATTAATCCCTTCCAAGGGGATACTTTCAGCAGTACTAAGTCCCCTACTTCATATTCCTTGTCCTTTCGGGCTAGGTCTGCATATTTCTTTTGTCTGTCTTGGGCTGCTACAAGTCACCCTCTGATAAGATCCACTATATCTTTGGTCCTTTGGACCACTTCGGGTCCGAGCATCTTCCGCTCTCCTACTTCATCCCAGTATAAGGGAGATCGACACCTTCTTCCGTATAGGGCCTCATAAGGCGGCATTCCGATGCTAGCATGAAAGCTATTGTTATAAGAAAACTTGATCAACGGCAAGTGATCACCCCAACTTCCTTTAAGGTCTATTGCACAGACTCTCAACATATCCTCTAGTGTCTGGATGGTCCTTTCACTCTGTCCATCCGTTTAGGGATGGTACGCGATACTCATATTTAACTTGGTCCCCGCACATTCCTGAAAGCTCCTCCAAAATCTGGAGTTGAACCTGGGGTCTCGGTCTGAGACAATGGACGCTGGGACTCCATGTCGCGTCACTATTTCCTTAAGGTAAATGTCCACCAGTCTATCGACTGTGTATCTCTCATTGATAGGAATGAAATGAGCTGACTTTGTCAGTCGGTCTATAATTACCCAAATGGCGTCGTAATTGGCTTTCGTCCTTGGCAAGCCTACAACAAAATCCATCGCTATCCGTTCCCATTTCCATTCGGGAATCTCCAGGGGTCGTAAAAGTCCACTGGGTCTCTGGTGCTCTGCCTTTACTCTTTGGCAAGTCAAACACTTGTTTACCCATTCTGCTACGTCCCTCTTCATGTTGGGCCACCAGTAATATTCCTTCAAATCCCTATACATCTTGGTACTTCCTGGGTGAATGGAATACCTTGAACTATGGCTTTCATCCAAAATCTCATCTTTAAGTTCTTGAACATTCGGAACCCAAATTCGGTAGGAGTACCTCATTATCCCCTTATCATCTTTTTCAGTATGGATCTCCTCTCCAGTCATTGACTCTCTGCCTTCATTCATTATTTTCTCCTGGCACAATCTGATCTTTTCCAATAACTCTGGCTGCATTGAGATCTCAAAAAGCTTTTCAGTTCCGGTTCCGGTTACCTTTACTTCTATTTCCATTTTCTCAAAATCCCTTATCAACTCTTCCGAAGTCGTTATCATTCTGAGTCTTTCCTTTCTACTAAGGGCATCAGCCACCACATTGGCTTTCCCTGGATGATAGAGAATCTCACAATCATAGTCCTTGATTAGTTCTAACCATCTCCTCTGGCGCATGTTGAGCTCTTTCTGCGTAAATATGTACTTGAGGCTCTTATGGTCTGTGAAAATCTCGCACTTCTCTCCATACAAGTAGTGCCTCCAAATTTTTAAAGCAAATACTATTGCCGCGAGCTCAAGGTCATGAGTAGGATATCTAACCTCGTATTCCTTCAATTGTCTCGACGCATACGCAATAACTCTACCGTGCTGCATAAGCACACATCCTAATCCTTTGTGCGACGCGTCACTATATATCACAAAATCTCCTTTTCCGTCCGGCAATGCCAATACCGGAGCCGTTATCAACCTTTTCTTTAATTCCTGAAAACTGTTCTCGCATTTCTCCGTCCATTCAAACTTCTCTGTCTTACGAGTAAGTCGTGTCAAAGGGGCTGCGATCTTCGCAAAGTCCTGTACAAATCTACGATAGTAGCCGGCCAATCCTATGAAACTCCTTACCTCTGTGGGTGTGGTTGGCCTTTCCCAATTTGAGACCGCCTCTATCTTGGAGGGGTCGACCAATACTCCTTCTTTATTGATCACATGTCCTAAAAACTGTACTTCATTCCGCCAGAATTCACACTTCGAGAATTTGGCATATAACTGCTCCTCTCTGAGTATTCCTAGAGCTATCCTCAAATGCTCTGCATGTTCTGCCTCAGTCCTTGAGTAGATCAAAATATCATCGATAAAAACTATCACACACTTGTCCAAGTACTTCTTAAATACTCTATTCATTAAATCCATGAAAGCCGCTGGGGCGTTGGTTAATCCAAAGGACATTACCAAGAACTCATAATGCCCATACCTGGTACGGAACGCTGTCTTGGAAATATCTTCGGGTTTAATCTTTAGTTGGTGATATCCAGTTCTCAGGTCGATCTTGGAAAAATAAACAGCATCCTTTAGCTGGTCGAACAGATCGTCTATTCTAGGCAATGGGTACCTGTTCTTTATGGTTAGCTTGTTCAACTCTCAATAGTCTATGCACAACCTCATGCTCCCATCTTTCTTCTTAACAAATAAAACTGGTGCTCCCCACGGAGACACACTGGGTCTTATCATACCCTTATCCAAGAGTTCCTGCAATTGGATAGCTAATTCCTTCATTTCTAACGGGGCTAACCGGTAAGGTGCTTTTGAAACTGGCGCCGTCCCTGGGGCCAACTCAATAGCAAATTCAATCACTTTATCGGGTGGTAATCCCGGAAGGTCTTGTGGGAATACATCTTCAAATTCGTTGACTACTGGAATATCTCGTAAGTTGGGCACCTCCTTCTGCGTGTCCACCACATAGGCTAGGTAAGCCTCACTTCCTTTTCGTAGCATCCTTTTGGCCTGGGCCATAGTCAAAAATTTCTGCGTCTGCCTCTTTCCTCTAAATATAACTTCTTTCTTCCCTGGGACATTTAACTTAACTTTCTTCCCTTTACAGTCTATCTGAGCATCGTTGCTAGATAGCCAGTCCATTCCCAAAATTACATCAAACTCCCCTAATTTAAAAGGAATCAGATCAACACTGAAAGATTGCTCCCCTATGCCTATCTCACAGGCGGGGTGAATCTGGTTAACAGGAATAATTTCATGATTGGCTATTTCTACTTGTAAGGGTTCTATCAAGGGTTCAGCCTTAAGTCTTAACTTACGCGCAAGGTCCTTTGATATAAAAGATTTAGTTGCTCCCGAATCAAATAAAACATTTGCACTGACTAAATTTATAGAAAGGGTGCCTGCTATCACATCTGAATCTTTCATAGCATCCTGGACTGTCATGTTGAAAGTCCTCGCAGTAGGTGGCTTATTAGAAGCAGCCCTGCTTGCTCCCGAAGCTGCTGGTTTGTTCATTGGGCATTCCTTCTTCCAATGACCCGGGCGTCCACACTGGTGACAAGTGGTGGTTGGAATGACGGCAGGGATTGATGATGGGCACTTAGTTGAATAGTGGCCTTCCCGACCGCACTTAAAACAGGTTACTGGCCTTCCTTTACACTCCCCAGTGTGATTCCTTCCACATATGTTACAGGCTGGCAATGGGGGTCGAGACTGGTTGGAATAGGACATTCTTGACTTCTGGCCGCCCTGGCTCACACTCACACTCATTGGCCGCTTAAACCCAGTGTTCCTTCCTGGTAGGGACACTGCTCCTCGATTAAATCTAGTTGGGAAGCTCCTTCCTGCGGAACCTCCACCCATGCTCATACTTTTCCTCTTTATTCCTTTCTCCTCTCTTTCCTTCTGCATCTGTTCACTTCCAACTTCTACAATCGTTGCCTTTTGCACCAGAGTGGCATAGTCCGTAAGCTCAAGGATTGCCACCCTATTCTGAATCCACGGTTTCAGTCCCTGCTGAAACCTCCTAGCTTTCTTTTCCTCGGTGCTCACAAACTCCGGCACAAACCTTGATAACTCATTAAATTTCGCCTCATACTCTGCTACAGACAAGTTATTCTGCTTTAGCTCCAAGAACTTGAGCTCCATCTGGCTTTCCATAAACCTCGGGAAATACTTTCCCAGAAACAACTGACTAAATCTCTCCCAGGTTATAATAGCATCTGTCTCCATGTTTTTCTTGGCCTCCCACCAGTAGTTAGCTTCTCCTTTCAGAAGATGGGTAGCAAATACAGTCTTCTGTGCCTCCTCGGTACTCAAAATCTCAAAAGATTTCTCCATTTCCTTTAACCATGCCCTTGCCTCAACTGGGTCGGCTGATCCGTGGAACTCAGGGGGCTTAAGGGACTTAAAAGCCCTGAAAGAGTTTGCCACTGCATTGTTACTTCCTTGAGGGGGTGGGTTGGGTTGACGTTCCAAATTCTGCCTTAGGAGTTGCATGAACTGGCTCATGGGATCCATGCCTGGGTTTGGTACTGGTTGCTCAACCTCGGTTTCTCCTTCTTCAGCCTCTATCTCAAATCCCTCAACATCATATGTTTCCTCTTCCTCTTCATACAGGGAGTCATCCTGTTCCACATAATCCTCATCTTCCTCTTCACTGTGTTCTTGGTTTCTATTGTCCTGATTATGGCTTCCCTGGTCCTCAGATCCAGGGTTCGCCCTAGTTCCAATCTTTCTTGGTGGCATGATTCTGATAATAATAAAACAATTATTGGGAAAATTCAACGTTAGGTCACAATCATATACAACATTGTGCCTTGCACAGCTCTTATAATGGGGAGAACGTATATCGCAATTCTATTATTTTAAGAAAGTTCTAATACGAAGTGCAGTAATAATAATGATAAAAATAGTGATCCCGTCACTATGGAACTGAACCGAAAGGAAACAAATATATACATAATGCGAGAAATACATAGTTTGATCTGGTCAAAAGTACAACAGTGCTACAGTCGTCTGTCCCAAAAGTGATACACAAGAGTCTATCTGTCTAGTCAGAAAAAGGGATGCTATATACAAGTCAACTATCCCGGAAAATTGGCTCTTACTAAGGCCTCGGCTAACTAGACAACTAGACTATTCCATCATCAATCCTGAATCACACACCGGAGCGGGTCAGCTCCCAAACCCTTTCCATCGCACGACGGAAGATATAGTCGGCCTGCCGCCTGGAGATCCTACCATGCCTGTCCCCCTGGAGAGATCTGAGTCTCGCTCGGGACGTGAGCTCTATCCCCGTAAGCTCCCTCCTCAAGGATCGGGGTATAGAAGCCCTAGTCTCATAAGCTCGGGTACGCCTACCCGCCCTCTCTGCATCCAACTCCCTCCTGGCCTCATCTAGTCGGCCCTCGGCAACAGCCACTCGGGTCCTCAATACATCCTGAATATATCCATGAGCTAACGAAGACTGCCTGTGGGCAGGGTCAAGAGGTGGTGAATCCGGAGCCGCTGAGGGTGCCTCCTCGGTCTGCCTAGGCTCGGAAGTATGGGTCTCTGAGCTGTCATCATCAGGAATCCAAGATAGTGGTGGAGGGGTAGGGGCTCTGACCACCGGAAGTGTGGGTAAAGGGATACCAGCATACACTACCATAGATCCAACACGCTCCTCAGCTACTGGGACCTCATCCGGGTCCTCCTCATCTGTAATAGCAATAACCTCTGTCTCTGACTCCTCTGAGGGGTCCTCCTCCATCTCAGGCTCCTCCTGATCCTCAACATCTAGCAATGCCTCATCATGCTCACGCTCGAACATCTCTGGGTCCTCTATCTCAGGCGCCTACACATTAAACGAGCTAAGTTACTATCATGATACTTATAAGGGTTCCCGTAAGGGTTTTAACTGTCAGCACTACTTTAAGTAGTCCGACCATGAACTTGGCAAGAGTTCTTATTATCTTTGTGAGTTTGTTATTATATCGTCGCATCATCTCTGAGGTTTATAACGCTTAGCTCTGATACCATTTCTGTAACACCCCCAGATCCGGGGTCGGGGATCCGGGTTGTCACGGTCTTTCTTTCCACAATATCACTTCACTTAATTAATAATAAATAACCTCATGCTGTGACCCCATACTAACACACACCACAACCCGTTATAGTCTCAGAGATGAAATTGAAATAAGTACAAGTCTTTGAATCCACAATTTAAAATTATTACAACCCAAAATGATTACTTGATAATTTACAGTTAATTGCCATTATCTGCCACAAGTTATAATTATACATAATTTGATTCTCAAAAGTAGATGGTCTGAACTACAATGGATCTACCTCTGCAGCTATAGCAGCTACAACATCATCGGGAAGACGCGGGGCGCTTCCCACGCGCTTGCGCTGGGTCTGCTGGAGTCTGGCCATCTCTCCTAACTGTTGTTGTGTGATGAAGAAATAAAGCAAGAGTGAGCCTTACAGCTCGCAAGATAATACATAGTGATAACAATAATATAAGTATCTAAATGGATACTCACTACAATCTTTATCGTGTGTAAGATAATTACTTACTAGATATAATGTAAAAACAAGGAATGAAGTTACCAATACTTCACCACACTTATATCATTTATAAAGCTACTTGAACTACCACCGTTCAAAGTATTATAAGTTTTAAGAAAAACATCCCATAGATGAGACCACAAGTTAAGACTTGAATAGATTCAATCTTTGAAATATTATTATTGAATGAAAAAGTTATGAGATACTTTATTTAGTCCCGATATATATATATATATCCACATATATATATCTCTAAAACATTTCCTGGAACCTCTGTTATGTAAAGTATGAACAGAGTTTGAAACATCCAATGAATTTTGGAAAGGAAAAGAATTTTGGCATAAACCAGATATCTTGCTGATCAGGCAAAGATACCCATTAGTAACCTTTTCTACTAGTAGTTGGACGAATTCCCCACTGGTCATCACCCTGGCCGCATTAGGACCTATGCTGGACTGCCACTCAGCCACTTATGCATTTGATGGACTCCCACTGAGCCACTTACACTATCATGGACGCCCACTGAGCCCATGTTGCTTATGCCGACTCAATAGATGGACTTACTTCCCGAACGTTGGGTAAGTAATCAATTCATTTACCAAAACTGCAACCTTGTTGCGAATATAAAATACACCACAGAGCCGGATCCCTCAGGTTTTAAGCGAGTATTTAAATCCCCTTAAAAAGGAAGATCTTAAATATAAAAATGAGTTTTGGGATCCGCTCTAACTTTTAAAAATCATTTTGAAGACTCGAAAACACTTTATAGAGTGTTTGGAGTAAAGCTGATTTAATGAAGTAAATCAGTCCCCAGAATATTTAGAAAATGACTGAATATTATTAATTAAATAATATTCCCATAAAGAATAATCTTTATAAAAATAATTGAAGTAGAAGTATTAAAATTTATACTTGAAACGAGTATTAAATAACTAAAGATATACTTATATGAAAGTATTATCTTCATTTGAATAATCGAAAATAAGTTTGATTATCGAAACATTATTCTTTAATAAAATACAGAATATATCTCGGCAAATAATCGGAGTCATAGATCCTCAAATGAATATTCACATAATATTCATTAAATAATATAAACTGAGTCATAAGTCCTCGAATGAATATTCAAATAATATTCAATAAATAATATAACAGGAGTCATAAGTCCTCGAATAATATTCGAAATAATATTCAATAATAAAATAAAGTTAAAGTAATCGAATAACCCTTAT
Source organism: Apium graveolens (assembly GCF_009905375.1). NCBI lineage: Eukaryota > Viridiplantae > Streptophyta > Magnoliopsida > Apiales > Apiaceae > Apium > Apium graveolens. Next base: position 100,511,842 of record NC_133649.1, read on the forward strand.
TCGATTAATAGTTTTGAAAACTATGACCATATATATATATATATATAAGTATATATATATATATATATATCCACATATACAAAATCTACTCGGGATCCTCGACTCCCGGTTTTAGAAAATATTTCCACCTTTGGGTCCCTATACTAAGGGTATACGCAAATACCGCTTATCTCTAGCATAGGTATTATGCAACGAATAAGCATTTGAACCAACAGATATATAAATCAAGAATACGAAACAGGCATGCATATATATACCATATCAGCATGCTTCAATATATCGCAACATTTGCTAATTAACCAACATGCATCTATCGCAAGATAATGCATATACATATATTCATCACAACAACAGTATAACGGGTAGAAAACTTGCCTGAGCGACTTGGGGGTGAGAAAGGCTCGGGACGAGTCTGATATCCTATAAACAACAAGTAAGTTGGAATTAAACCAAAATCACTTGTAAATCTATACTTTAACTAACTTAGACTCTAACGCTTGTTTTGCGCTCACTGATTTGCTTAAGTCACTCGGGTACCCGCGGCTCCACCATTTTTAATAATTTAACCTTTACGAGTTTTAAAGCGATTCCTTCGCGAATGTCTTACCAACTGCCTAACATACTTACCATAAATGTTTCATACATTAATTAACCCTTTTTGGTCTTTAACCTACATTTCAAAGTAAGGCGAGGGAAAAAGTTTCGTTCGCGAAACGCCGTTACTTGAAACGGTCGTTTCTCCTAAACCGTGCATCGGAATCGAACGAACTACATATCAAAACGAAGCTCGTAACATGAGCTATCTAAACATGGCAGTGGTCATAATCTAGCAGGGGGTTCTCGGGTCCTAATGCTATGCACAAAAACAGTCCAAAGAAAATCGGACGTTACGACGACTTTGTTTACGCGATTTCCAAATTTTAAACCATACAAAACCAACCACAAACCAACCTCAAATCCAACATATAACCAACATCCATCCTTATCACATCATAACAACCCCAACCAATTCAATTTAATCATTCATACTTATGCCTAATGACCGCTGATCTGTTCTACGGTTCGCTTAACTTTCGTTCTCGTTTATCGTTTGAAGGATCACACCCGGGATCTTATTACTTAGGTTCCCTTAACCTTTCTCAATACATTATATTCCTTTTTATGATCCTCTATTATAATCCTTTAATTTAAATCCTTTTTATCCTGTTACCTTATACTCAATTCTCTCCGTATCTTGTGGATTTCCGGGAAAAACCAAAGTGTTCGGAATTGGATTCTGACGATCTTTACATACACTTATATACTTCATAGAGTACTAATAATATCCCAGAATATCCATAACAGAACCCCTACATAGTGTGGCGTGAAAAGTTTTCTCATTCAGCTAAAACACTATTCACAAGGGTTACAAAAAGTTGAAAATTTTGGGGTTATTACAAACACTGTATTCAACCCCCTTCTACAGTGTTGTGTGACCTAACATATATATATATATTTAAAATCAATATAAATAGTATATTGTTAAATATGTTATTAATTTATCACTTATGTATTAGAATTAATAGTAGACCTTTATATTGTCATAAGTCCACATTTCCGTCATTATAACCATATTTTTTTATATTAAAATTTAAAAAACTCTTAATTTAGAGAAATGCGTTTATCAAGTCTTAGTTGAAAAGATTATTGTAAATATCCTAATCAATATTTTTTCTACAAATTACTTATCCCCGTAATATTAATATTAATCAATATTTTCGTACCAAAAATAAAATAAAATAAAACTAATTCTTGGCATCATTATATTTCAATTTCCAGATTTAAATTTCACATAACAAAAATCTGAACATATTTTTCTGAACTTCACACTAATTACATGACATAGTAATCTAAATTTATCTGTAAAAAAATCATCTTGAAGAAACTAATTATTTGTATCTTCTCTGGGAATTACATTTTTTTTGCAACAAAGATTTTGATTTAATCTAACTTTACCAAATTGATTTTTTTAATAAGAAGGAAAAATATATAAAATCTAGGACTGCTGCAGTTTATCATGACAATATCTCCAAAAGCAGTTCTCCTTACACCTATTGCTGAAACTGTATTGGAAGACTCGTTATAGTTTGTAGAGCCTTCATTACATCCATCCTGCTTTTTTATTGTATCTAGACAGATAACCAATAACAAAAGGTGTTACAACCAAGACATAGCTGATTGTCTTTGTACTACCCTAGGTAGTTAGAAAACTTTTATCTTTTAAGTTTACCGAATTTTTTTATATTTCATTTATGTTTGAAATTCAAAATATATATTATATTTTATCATCAATTCCTGACATTTAATTTTGATTTTTTCTTTCTCACGATTTAACCAATTTGGAAAGAGTGTCGTACTTCTTGTGTCATAACATATTTTTTTCTCAAGTTTTGAGTAGACAATGTGATTAAAGGTAGTGCAACAAAACCGACTAAGCGTATTACTTAATTGATAATTTTAAAAGACATAAAATAAATACTATATATAATTCAATATTTTGCAAGAACTTTTTTCAATAAAAAATAATACAAAATCATCCTTATATTGAAATATAATATATTAATGTAATTTATAGAAAAGGCTTTTTAATATAAGGAGAAAAAGAGAAAAAACCCAATGCAAACAAAAAAGCCCATAAAACACAAATAACGTTGACTTTGAGATTTTAAAAACCCAAAAAAATACAACATACCTGTCTTAAAAAAACTCAGATAAAGCAAATTACCGTTAATTTGGGATTCTCAACTTCTATTAAGCAAGATGTCTAACTTCCTTTCACAAAGAAGTCAATAGCATTCTCGGTTCAATCAATTTATTGTCTACAATGGAGGTATGAATCAATTTTGATTTTATAGTTATATTTCTTACATACAGTATATATATATATACATATGAAATGGAGCTATGAATCAGTTCTTGATATACAGTTTATATTGACTGATTCATAGAGTTTTATGTATATATATCTTAACTTAATCTATTAATGCTCTATAGAATTTAAGAACATGTTTTGTTCCGATTCATGTAATATAATATTTTGGTATCTTATACATGTAGTGTTCTTATAAAATTTCTGCTCTGTATCTCATCCATCTTGGTTTTAAGTAAATTTCATGATTTATATTTATTGGAATAAATTTATTATGTAATTATAGATGAAGAGAACATCAGAGTCTAGAACGAAGAATGTAGGAGATTTAGGTAAGAATTTAACCTTTAGTCAATATACTGTCTTTATTTAGGTACATTAACATAATACTAACTATACATACATTGAAGATAGTATATGTAGTTTTCTGACAGCAAATGTAGAAGTTTCTGATTTCGGCCAAATTGTAAGTGTAGATTTTACAGCGTTCATTTATATAGTTTTAATCTCTTTATAATCTTTAAATGTATTTGATTTAATGGTAATTCATCAGAGAGTGCCACCGAATTTTAAAGGTTTTTATGGTAGAAGAATTCCAGATCACTTGAAGATATACTATAAAACACATATATGGTGTGCTCGATATGATTCAGAAGTCGGTAAAATATGTGGTCTTGCTCATTTCATGGAGTACATGGAATTAGGATATATAACTTTGTTCTCTTTGATTATTATGGGGATGGAGTTTTTAATGTGAAGATATATAAGGAAGTCGCGATTGAAATATACTACCCGACAATACATCCAAATGAGTGGAAGAAGAATAAACCTGAATGGAAACAGGATGAATTCATTGTCCTGTATGGAAACATTGAGTTTCAAAAATCTATTGCTACGTTAGTTTACGATGCAGTTCTGAACAAAAGTGAATCTTTGTTACGACCGGCATTTTATGTAATATTATTTGTGGATTGGGTATAATATTAAAGTCAAATGAAAATATATTCAATGATTGTACGCTAGTGTGAGTGAAAATTTCTGCATTATAAATTTGCTTTGTGTAGTATATGATTTTTCAAAGCAAGAGTTTATTTAATTTCTTTATTTTTGATTTATAAGGAATATTCTAAGCTTTGGAAAAATTTTCTTTTAAAAGGTATTTTGTTCACAAATTTTGAAAATGATTTTATAAAGTCTCTAAAAATCCAAGTTATTTTATGATATAAATTTTATAATTTTTGAACTTGTATTTTATTTTATAAAAATAAATCATTATAAATTTTAGTTGTCATATTTATCAAATTACATAAGAGACCATGCATGCAAATCACCCTTCTATTCTCTCAAAGGGCAAACAAGACTTTTCCAACCCCACTAACTCATTTGATTATTACCAAATTACTACCTTAGCCTTGCATGCAAAATGGCCTAACTTTAACCAAGGGATATTTTTGTAAGTTCTCACTTCCACTCATCATTTGTAAACCAAATAGCATAAAACAAAGAAATCAAAGTGGGAGAAGTCATTCTCATTCCACACTCCAACACACCACAAATTTCTCTCCTTTTCCCCCCTCCCACCTTGCTCTCGGCCGAAGGCCAAAATTCCCCACCCCCTTCCATTTTTCAATTCATTCTTCATCTTTCCAAGTGTAAATCTTTTACCTACATTCATCTTATATCCTTTCCAAGTGTTTTGAGACTTGGAAGTTGAAGTTCCATGGATGCATGTGTAGTTCTTATGTGATCTCCAAAGAGAAACTCTTGATTCTTGTGAATTCAAGAGCTCTCTATGAGATATATTATGTATATGTGCTAACTAAGTGTTTTATGGAGATATCATGCTTTAAAATCCTTTGCATGCTACTGAAATTTCATTATATATTTATGTTTAGCCATGCATGTTAGTTTTAAGACATTAAAATGATGATCAACTATGTTTTGCATGCTACTCTTTTCGAAATCATGTAGTTATGTTTAAAAATCTATAAATTCGAAATATGTGTGCTTAAAATAGATTGTTTCCATGATAAATTTCTTATTAATACTTAAAGGAAGTTATATTTCATGATTATTAAGGATGAATATTAGGTGCAAGTTGATTTTGCAAGCATTTAAAACTTTATGCCTAGCCGAAATCTTGTTATGTGCTTTCCATGAGTTGCATGTTATATATTTGGTTGCATGTTGTTATTTTTGGGCATGGATGATCTCACCCAAGTTTATTTTGAGAATAAGGGAGTTATTTCAGTAGATCACCATGTATAAGTCTTGGTTTAAGTATTGAGTTGTTGTTAGTTGAGTTTGTCAAGTCAAAACCTTGGAAAATGAGAGTTATAGTTTCTGCAGAAAAATCAGTATAGCACCCTGAGGTTTAGAGTGAGTTTTGACCATGTCATTGGGGTGAACTTTGAGGCCCAACCTACCAGAAGTTAGTATTGGGAGTATATAAAAGGTTTTAGGAGTTGGTTGGAGGTTTGCATGTCATTTGGTTAGGTGCACAAGTAGAATCACAAAATCTGTCCAGCAGGGGACAGTTTTGTTGCAACTTAGAAATAGGGAGATTTGACCATGTCATGGGTAGGCCCTCATTAGGCCCAATTGGGCCTTAGTTAGAGGGAGTGTCAGAGAAGTTTTTCCAACCATAGTTCATAGGATATGAGTTAGAACCATGCGTCACAAGTTAATTCAAGTCAGGGCGTTTTCTGTCCAGAAAAGCAGGGGAACCTTGGACTTTTAGCTTAGGCCCAAGAAGGCCCAAGCCAGGCCCTTGAGCCACATCAAGATTGTGAGATGCCCTTAGGTCAGGAGAGTCTTGTGTAAAAGTTTTGAAGGAAAACTTGTAGTTTAAGAGTGTCTAATGTACTCAAGAAACCATAGTTGTCATTCTGAAATTTGTACCAGTGAGCACTATCACTTATCACATAGTTTTAGAATACTTAAAAGTGAGTATTAGGTCGACCACCATAGTTTTAAGATAGTATAAGGTCAGTAGAGCAAAAGGCACAAGTGAGGGTCAATAGGTTTTGGATAATTTAGGAAAGGCACATCGAGTTAGGAAGCCAAAATTAGAAGACCTTGTCTAGTTTAGCGACCAAGTGACTTAAGTGGTGAGTCGAGATCATCCAAGCCTAGTGTTGCATTGTGATATATATGGTGTTATTTGGTGTTAATATATGATATGTGAATATGTGGCTATGTGTGTGCAATTATAATTTAAAGGAGAATATAAATTAAGTGCATATAGGCCTAAGTGCCATCCGTGTTTAATTTCGGGTTGTAAATAGGTTAAGATGGTAAGAATATATTCTAATGAGGATTATTATTATTTATGTAGGATCTCGAGACGAGGGAAAACTTGCCATAAAAGTCGAGTGAAGCTCCAGTTGCTCCTACCAGTCAGACCAGACCAGCGTATCTCAAGGCAAGTGATTCAACTTGACCTTCGTATTTACTACAAATAGTTCTTATATATTGATGCAATCATCCTGAGTCATTTTGATATATTTAAATCGAGCATATCTTTTGTTTATCTTTGAGTTACATAGAGATGCCATGAACCCTCGAGTACGTATTGCAAGTAGTTCAAAAGTCTTTCATGATAGTTTAATGCCATGATAAAATGAAGAGTTGATATATTACTTGATGGATCCTCTTGATTAACATGTTGATGTTTCCTAAGTATTAATATCTCATCCTGATACTTGAACCCCTATAGAACCTTACTTTGAATTCTGAAAGTCAGATACTTACCAGCTTGATTCCTCATTGATTAATACCCTCTTTCTTATCCTAAAGCTTGTCAATTCTGGTATATCCTGAGCTAAAAATCATTCTTCATACCTTAACACCCTTAGTATTCATAAAGCTTACATTCTTGATGATCCAGCACTTGAACCTTGATGAGAAACCATTGCTTTAAGCCTAATTTGGTACTTCCTTTCATGATATCCAATAGCCTCACTAAATTCCCTTATCCAAACTTTGGTACATGAAAACCTTTCAGTTAACCTAATAGAGTTTAGTTTTGTGAATCATGGCTCTGAGATTTAGTACCATATTTCCCGTATTTCGAGTTGATCTATAATCCCTTGATAAAAATGTTTACTGTTAAAAGAGATTTTGTTACAATTCGGCATCAGCTTTTGAAATAAATAAAATGTGGGTTTTCAGTCCCAAAGGGGGATAAATGTTTTCTTGAATGGTGGATCTGGACTGAGACGCGAGTCCTTTCCACACTTATATTAGGCTTAAAAGTTGCCTAGGGATTCCCATTAATGTTTTAGAACCCAGCGAGGTTCGGGATTACTTCGCGGCTGATCACCGGCTGTAATCCGTAGCGTCATAAAATGATTTTGATTAAGACATGATTTTAACATTGTTTTGATGCAAGCAAAATGATGCCATCTCATATAGTTTTATCTCTCGTTACCTTTGGTTATGTCTTTCCATTGTCATTCTTAAAAGTATATCTCAATTTATGTTTTGTGTCGTACTGTTAGCACTTGTTGAGCATTTGGCTCACTTCTTGCTTTACCCTGATATTACAGCTAGCAGTTATGGTTAGATTCAAGCAGACTGCCCGTAAGACCTGTGATGCTGATGCTTATGTTCGAGCGCAGGTAGAATAAGTAATAATAGTTGTGTGAGGACTCGGTATTTGTAATCAGATATAATAGTTGGTAGTGTTGGGCTGTTCCAAACCCTAAACTGTAAGATCTTGGATTTTGGTTGTGTATTCTTCATTAAAATGATGTAATAGCTATATTTATTTTGCTGTTTAAGTTGGGGGTGTGACAGGTTTTGGTATCAGAGCTACGGTTTAGAATCTCTGGACAGCCCAAATAGGTTATAGGATTTGTGTGTAGGTTATAGATATTATGCGAGAGAGTAGGTTAAGTAAATTATTATTAATACTCCTCTTATTGGTTGTCAGCAAAGGGCGCATTCCTCGTCATCCTCTAGGTCGGACGACACTATTGCTTTCTCCGTGTATGCTGAGTTGAGGCGCGAGTTCGACATGCTTCAGGGCAAGTACGACCAACTGATAGACCGACTAAAGAACGTGTATCCGGATAGCCGAAACTATGAAGGGAAGCCCAAGGAGCAGATGACTGCGAGACTTGAGACCTTGGTTCAGTACGTCAACACTAAGCTTGAGGAGATGCCAGCGCACCGGGACCGTACCAGCCAGTATGTCATTCAGATGGTGGCGGATGAGCTCCAGAGCATTGCGAAGACGCTTCGAGAGGAAAAGACTACCAAGCCCCGTTCAGATGGAGTGGAGCCTTAGTTCTTTCCATTTACCTTTCATGTTGTTGTACTATCAGACTTTATGGAATCCCCAGTTGTTTCCGTTTTTCCTTTAAATAAGCCTGTTATTCCTAGAATCAGACTATGTCCCAATCCTATGTATTGTGACCTTTAAAATTTCAATAATTATGTGCTATTGTTCCATTTGCTCTCAAATGTTATTTTATGTTTTTATCATCATATCTGCTTAATTTGGAAACTTGACCCCATATGAAAATAAGAATGCCATGCGATACCCTCGAATCATTTTATCATTCATATCTGTTTTGACACAACTCTTATTTCAGGATCATGCCTCCCAAAAAGAAGAACCCAACAACCACTTTCACCACAGACCCAAATATTCTTCGACTACTGGAAACCTTGTAACAGCAAACCAATGCTATAGATCAACAACAACTAACTCTTCAACAACGAATTGAAAACCAAGATAACCGTGAGCCACACCAACCACCTGAACCACCAGTACCACCTAGACAAATTGTCACTTTCAAAGCTTTTCAGAATGTGAATCCACCTGTATTTCATGATACCACTGATCCAGTGATAGCTAACACATGGATCAAGGAGATGGAAAGGGCTTTTGAGTTGGTACAGTTAGGAGACGATCAGAAGACGCCGTATGCTACTTACTTCTTGAAGGGAGAAGTCATCTATTGGTGGGAATCAGTAAAGGCTATGGAAGTCACTCAGCGGGTTTCTTGGGAGAGATTTAAAAAGTTAATTCTGGACAAGTATTACCCTAAGTACATGCGGAATCAGATGGAGCTAAAATTTCTTGAGTTGGAGCAAGGGAACATGACTGTATTGGAGTATGAGAAGAAGTTCACTGAGTTGTCAAGGTTTGTGACAAAGTATACCAGCACTGAGGAGGAAAAAGCAAAGAAATTTCAGCAAGGATTGGAGCCGTGGATCAGAGATAGGGTGGCTATGTTTGAGCTTGAAACTTATGCAGGAGTAGTACAGAAAGCTGCTCTGATTGAGAATAATGGGATGCAGTCAAGGAAAGAGAGGGATAACAAGAAGAGGAAGGTTCCATTTTATGGAGAAAAGTCTGAAGCTGGAAGTTCGCAAGATCGGAATGTAAAGATGATTGGTTTCCAGAAGGGCGGAAATTTTTAAAAGAAGGGAAATTTGGGCAAAAGGCAAGAATCAAAAGGGAACAACCAGGCAAGCCAAGAGCAAGTTGGAGAAAACAGGTTCCAGAGACCGGAATGCAAGCACTGTGGAAGAAGGCACCCCGGAGTATGCAATAAGCTGAGCATGACCTGTTATAGGTGCAATCAAAAGGGACATTTGGCAAATGAGTGCAAGATACCGAAGCCAGGAGTTACGTGCTACAAGTGTGGGAAGACTGGACACATGGCTAGGGAGTGTAAGGCAACAGGACCAGTCAAAGCTCTGATGAACGTGACAAGTACCAGTGCAAGCGTGCCAGCTGAGGTATTGGCATTACCTCCACCACCCGCACCAACCCCGCAAGCAACAGCAAGGACATTTGATCTAAAGATGAAAGATGCTGTTCAGAATTCTGAGGTGATAGCAGGTACACTTTTACTCAATAATGTCAAAGCTAAAGTATTGATTGATTCGGGAGCAACAAGATCTTTCATATCAGAATCTTTTGTTGATAAGCTCCAATGTGATAAAATGGTTATGAGTGAGGTAGTAAATGTGGTAATTGCGAACCAAGAGAAGATTCCTGTAAATCAATTTTGTCCAAAGTGTGAGATCGATATTTCGGGATATAAGTTTTCAGCCGACTTGATACTCTTCAAGTTGGGAGAGTTTGATATAATTTTAGGAATGGATTGGTTAGGAGAGAATAGCGCTCAGATAAATTGTAAGACCAAGAGAGTGTATTTAAAGACGAAGAGTGGAGAGAAGGTAGTATTTAAGGGGCAGAGGCAATAGCAACTATTTCTTACAATCGTTCAGGCTAAGAAGTTGCTTAGAAAAGGTTGTGAGTCGTTCCTGGTATATGTAGTGGATTTAGAGAGAGGCAGCCTCAGCATGGAAGATATTCCTGTAGTTAGTGAGTTCCCCGATGTGTTTCCCGACGAACTACCAGGCTTACCACCAGATCGACAAATTGAGTTTGAGATCAACCTTGCTCCAGGCACGGAACCAGTTTCAAAGGCCCCATATAGGATAGCACCAGCAGAAATGAAAGAGTTGGCGAGCCAGCTACAAGAATTATTGGATAAAGGAGTGATACGACCAAGTACGTCACCATGGGGAGCACCTGTTCTGTTTGTAAAGAAGAAAGATGGGAGTATGCGTCTATGCATAGATTACCGGGAGTTGAATAAGGTGACGATCAAGAACCGATACCCGCTACCAAGGATAGATGACCTTTTTGATCAGTTGAAGGGAGCAAAATGCTTTTCAAAGATTGATTTGAGATCGGGATACCATCAATTAAAGATCAAAGAAGAAGATATTCCTAAGACTGCATTCAGGACCAGATATGGGCATTATGAATTCCTAGTAATGCCGTTTGGATTGACCAACGCTCCGGCCGCATTTATGGATCTGATGAATCGGGTATTTAAGAAGTATTTGGACAAATTTATCGTGGTATTCATTGATGACATCCTTATTTATTCTAAGTCGGAAGAAGAACATAAGCAGCACCTCTGGATAGCCTTGGAGATACTCCGACAAGAGAAGTTGTATGCCAAGTTCACCAAATGTGAGTTTTGGTTAAAGAAAGTTCAATTTTTGGGGCATGTTATTGGAAATGAGGGAGTTAAAGTGGATCCGACAAAGATTGAGGCAGTTATGAGTTGGGAGAGGCCAAAGACTCCTACGGAAGTGCGAAGTTTTCTAGGATTGGCCGGATACTATAGAAGATTCGTCAAGGATTTCTCGAAGATCGCCACGCCATTGACCAAGTTAACCAGAAAGAATCAAAAGTTTGAATGGAGTGCAGAATGTGAAGATAGCTTTCAAGAGTTAAAGCAGAAGTTGGTAACAGCTCCGGTGTTGGTACTTCCAGATGATCAAGGGAATTTTGTAATATTCAGCGACGCTTCACATAAGGGTTTGGGTTGTGTGTTGATGCAACACAGTAAAGTGATCGCATATGCATCAAGACAGTTGAAGCCGCATGAGTTAAAGTACCCGACGCATGACTTGGAACTAGCCGCCATAGTGTTCGCACTCAAGATCTCGAGACATTACCTCTATGGAGAGAAGTGTGAAATCTACACGGATCACAAGAGTTTAAAGTACATTTTTACTCAGAAAGAGCTCAATATGAGGCAGAGGAGATGGCTGGAATTGATCAAGGACTATGACTGCTCGATAAATTACCATCCTGGAAAGGCGAACGTAGTGGCCGATGCTCTGAGTAGGAAGGAGAGATTGAATATGATGATAACATCAAAAGAGTTAACTGAAGAAATCAAAAAATTAGAATTGGAACTTTGTGCTTATGGAAAAGTCGAGGAAGTTTGTCGTGCAATGACCTTTCAGCCAACACTAGTGGAAAAGATAAAGAAGTGTCAAGAGGAAGTAATGGAAAAAGAGAAGAATCAGTTATCTGGAGAGGAGATTAATACTCAAAGAGATGAGCAAGGGATACTAAGGTTTTCATCCAGAATATGGATTCCCCATGTACCTGAATTAAAGAATGAGATCCTCCATGAAGCCCACAATTCGAAATTTTCAATCCACCCGGGAAGCACCAAGATGTATCGAGACTTAAAGAAGAACTTTTGGTGGCCAAATATGAAGCGAGACGTGGCAGAATGGGTTGCGAAGTGCTATACTTGTCAGAAAGTAAAGGCAGAACATCAACGACCAAGCGGATTAATTCAGCCCCTGAAGATTCCAGAATGGAAATGGGAAAATATCGCTATGGACTTTATAGTGGGACTACCGCGAACGAAATCCGGGCATGACGCAATATGGGTTATAATTGATCGTCTTACAAAGTCAGCGCATTTCCTTCCAATAAATGAGAAGTCGTCACTGGACAAGTTAGTTCATCTGTATGTGCGCGAAATCGTACTAAGGCATGGAGTACCAGTATCAATAGTTTCAGACAGAGATCCCCGATTTAACTCGAGATTCTGGAAGCAATTTTAGGAATGTCTTGGCACGAAGTTGAATATGAGCACGGCGTACCACCCGCAGACTGATGGCCAGAGTGAAAGGACAATTCAAACAATTGAAGACATGTTGCGCAGTTGTGCAATCGATTTTACAGGAAGTTGGGACGACCATTTGTCGTCGATTGAATTCTCTTACAACAACAGCTATCATTCCAGTATCGGCATGCCACCATACGAAGCTTTGTACGGGCGAAAATGTAGATCACCAACAAGTTGGGATGAAGTAGGAGAAGGAAGAATTCTCAGCCCAGATTTGGTACGACAGTTGCATGATTCGGTCAAGTTAATTCAGAAAAGGTTGCTTGCTGCTCAAGATAGACAGAGGAAGTATGTGGATCCAGCGCGTAAGGACGTTCAATTCCAAATTGGCGAAGCTGTGTTGCTGAAGGTGTCACCTAGAAAAGGGTTGATGAGATTTGGCAAGAAAGGGAAGTTAGCACCTAGATACATAGGTCCTTTTGAGATTTTGAGTCAAGTGGGAAAGGTAGCCTACGAGTTGGCCTTACCACCTCAGTATCGACATGTGCATAATGTGTTCCATGTGTCGTTGCTTAAGAAGTACAATCCTGACGCTAGCCATGTGATAGAATATGAACCTGTAGAAATTCAGGCAGACCTGTCATTTGTGGAGCAACCGGTTAAAATACTCGACTGGCAAGTAAAGAGTCTTAGAAATAAGTCAGTAAAGTTAGTAAAAGTACTTTGGAGGAACCCTAAGGTCGAAGAGTCGACTTGGGAGTTAGAGTCTGATATGCGTTCCCGGCATCCTCATCTTTTCTCTTAGATTATGGGGACAGAATCCCTTAAGGGGGAGAGGATGTTATGACCGGCATTTTATGTAATATTATTTGTGGATTGGGTATAATATTAAAGTCAAATGAAAATATATTCAATGATTGTACGCTAGTGTGAGTGAAAATTTCTGCATTATAAATTTGCTTTGTGTAGTATATGATTTTTCAAAGCAAGAGTTTATTTAATTTCTTTATTTTTGATTTATAAGGAATATTCTAAGCTTTGGAAAAATTTTCTTTTAAAAGGTATTTTGTTCACAAATTTTGAAAATGATTTTATAAAGTCTCTAAAAATCCAAGTTATTTTATGATATAAATTTTATAATTTTTGAACTTGTATTTTATTTTATAAAAATAAATCATTATAAATTTTAGTTGTCATATTTATCAAATTACATAAGAGACCATGCATGCAAATCACCCTTCTATTCTCTCAAAGGGCAAACAAGACTTTTCCAACCCCACTAACTCATTTGATTATTACCAAATTACTACCTTAGCCTTGCATGCAAAATGGCCTAACTTTAACCAAGGGACATTTTTGTAAGTTCTCACTTCCACTCATCATTTGTAAACCAAATAGCATAAAACAAAGAAATCAAAGTGGGAGAAGTCATTCTCATTCCACACTCCAACACACCACAAATTTCTCTCCTTTTCCCCCTCCCACCCTGCTCTCGGCCGAAGGCCAAAATTCCCCACCCCCTTCCATTTTTCAATTCATTCTTCATCTTTCCAAGTGTAAATCTTTTACCTACATTCATCTTATATCATTTCCAAGTGTTTTGAGACTTGGAAGTTGAAGTTCCATGGATGCATGTGTAGTTCTTATGTGATCTCCAAAGAGAAACTCTTGATTCTTGTGAATTCAAGAGCTCTCTATGAGATATATTATGTATATGTGCTAACTAAGTGTTTTATGGAGATATCATGCTTTAAAATCCTTTGCATGCTACTGAAATTTCATTATATATTTATGTTTAGCCATGCATGTTAGTTTTAAGACATTAAAATGATGATCAACTATGTTTTGCATGCTACTCTTTTCGAAATCATGTAGTTATGTTTAAAAATCTATAAATTCGAAATATGTGTGCTTAAAATAGATTGTTTCCATGATAAATTTCTTATTAATACTTAAAGGAAGTTATATTTCATGATTATTAAGGATGAATATTAGGTGCAAGTCGATTTTGCAAGCATTTAAAACTTTATGCCTAGCCGAAATCTTGTTATGTGCTTTCCATGAGTTGCATGTTATATATTTGGTTGCATGTTGTTGTTTTTGGGCATGGATGATCTCACCGAAGTTTATTTTGAGAATAAGGGAGTTATTTCAGTAGATCACCATGTATAAGTCTTGGTTTAAGTATTGAGTTGTTGTTAGTTGAGTTTGTCAAGTCAAAACCATGGAAACTGAGAGTTATAGATTCTGCAGAAAAATCAGTATAGCACCCTGAGGTTTAGAGTGAGTTTTGACCATATTATTGGTGTGCACTTTGAGGCCCAAGCTACCAGAAGTTATTATTGGGATTATATAAAAGGTTTTAGGAGTTGGTTGGAGTTTTGCATGTCATTTGGTTAGGTGCACAAGTAGAATCACAAAATCTGTCCAGCAGGGGACAGTTTTGTTGTAACTTAGAAATAGGGAGATTTGACCATGTCATGGGTAGGCCCTCATTAGGCCCAGTTGGGCCTTAGTTAGAGGGAGTGTCAGAGAAGTTTTTCCAACCATAGTTCATAGGATATGAGTTAGAACCATGCGTCACAAGTTAATTCAAGTCAGGGCATTTTCTGCCCAGAAAAGCAGGGGAACCTTGGACTTTTAGCTTAGGCCCAAGAAGGCCCAAGCCAGGCCCTTGAGCCACATCAATCTTGTGAGATGCCCTTAGGTCAGGAGAGTCTTGTGTAAAAGTTTTGAAGGAAAACTTGTAGTTTAAGAGTGTCTAATGTACTCAAGAAACCATAGTTGTCATTCTGAAATTTGCACCAGTGAGCACTATCACTTATCACATAGTTTTAGAACACTTAGAAGTGAGTATTAGGTCGACCACCATAGTTGTAAGATAGTATAAGGTCAGTAGAGCAAAAGGCACAAGTGAGGGTCAATAGGTTTTGGATAATTTAGGAAAGGCACATCGAGTTAGGAAGCCAAAATTAGAAGACCTTGTCTAGTTTAGCGACCAAGTGGCTTAAGTGGTGAGTCGAGATCATCCAAGCCTAGTGTTGCATTATGATATATATGGTGTTATTTGGTGTTAATATATGATATGTGAATATGTGGCTATGTGTGTGCAATTATAATTTAAAGGAGAATATAAATTAAGTGCATATAGGCCTAAGTGCCATCCGTGTTTAATTTCGGGTTGTAAATAGGTTAAGATGGTAAGAATATATTATAATGAGGATTATTATTATTTATGTAGGATCTCGAGACGAGGGAAAACTTGCCATAAAAGTCGAGTGAAGCTCCAGTTGCTCCTACCAGTCAGACCAGACCAGCCTATCTCAAGGCAAGTGATTCAACTTGACCTTCGTATTTACTACAAATAGTTCTTATATATTGATGCAATTATCCTGAGTCATTTTGATATATTTAAATCAAGCGTATCTTTTATTTATCTTTGAGTTACATAGAGATGCCATGAACCCTCGAGTACGTATTGCAAGTAGTTCAAAAGTCTTTCATGATAGTTTAATGCCATGATAAAATGAAGAGTTGATATATTACTTGATGGATCCTCTTGATTAACATGTTGATGTTTCCTAAGTATTAATATCTCATCCTGATACTTGAACCCCTATAGAACCTTACTTTGAATTCTGATAGTCAGATACTTACCAGCTTGATTCCTCATTGATTGATAGCCTCTTTCTTATCCTAAAGCTTGTCAATTCTGATATATCCTGAGCTAAAAATCATTCTTCATACCCTAACACCTTTAGTATTCATAAAGCTTAGATTCTTGATGATCCAGCACTTGAACCTTGATGAGAAACCATTGCTTTAAGCCTAATTTGGCACTTCCTTTCATGATATCCAATAGCCTCACTAAATTCCCTTGTCCAAACTTTGGTACATGAAAACCTTTCAGTTACCCTAATAGAGTTTAGTTTTGTGAATCATGGCTCTGAGATTTAGTACCATATTTCCCGTGTTTTGAGTTGATTTATAATCCTTGATAAAAATGTTTACTGTTAAAAGAGATTTTGTTACAATTCGGCATCAGCTTTTGAAATAAATAAAATGTGGGTTTTCAGTCCCAAAGGGGGATAAATGTTTTCTTGAATGGTGGATCTGGACTGAGACGCGAGTCCTTTCCACACTTATATTAGGCTTAAAAGTTGCCTAGGGATTCCCATTAATGTTTTAGAACCCAGCGAGGTTCGGGATTACTTCGCGGCTGATCACCGGCTGTAATCCGTAGCGTCATAAAATGATTTTGATTAAGACATGATTTTAACATTGTTTTGATGCAAGCAAAATGATGCCATCTCATATAGTTTTATCTCTCGTTACCTTTGGTTATGTCTTTCCATTGTCATTCTTAAAAGTATATCTCAATTTATGTTTTGTGTCGTACTGTTAGCACTTGTTGAGCATTTGGCTCACTTCTTACTTTACCCTGATATTACAGCTAGCAGCTATGGTTAGATTCAAGCAGACTGCCCGTAAGACCTGTGATGCTGATGCTTATGTTCGAGCGCAGGTAGAATAAGTAATAATAGTTGTGTGAGGACTCGGTATTTGTAATCAGATGTAATAGTTGGTAGTGTTGGGCTGTTCCAAACCCTAAACTGTAAGATCTTGGATTTTGGTTGTGAATTCTTCATTAAAATGATGTAATAGCTATATTTATTTTGCTGTTTAAGTTGGGGGTGTGACAATCTTACCTTATCTGCATAAATAACACAGACTTGCAAGAAAATACGATTGATCTGGTATGATAGATTTTGGATTTATTTTCATATCAGCTGAAATTCATACTTTCATATCAGTTGGTATATGGTGTATAATTGTCCAATTATTTGTATATATGTCAGACACTGAAGCCAGGAACGGAGAATTTCTACAAAAACTTGAAAAATGGGAACTCTGTCAGTCTGAGGTTTACTACTAAGGAATGGAAATGCAAGGTGGAGAGGATTGGAGGATAATGCAAATTTGGGAAAGGATGGGCTGATTTTATATCAGACACAGGACTTGGAGTTGGAGATTCTATTGTCTTGTATAGAATGTATAATGATATTAATAATGTGAACAATGTGAATGTTTGCATCTATAAACATGAAGTTTATGCTAAAGATCTCGATAGAGGTAATGTCATAAGTGAAATATTTTAATTTCTACATATAAATTATTTATGAATTAAGGAAATTGTACAATAGGAGAAACTTATCAATTTTTTGTGGGGCAGGAAACTTGTTGGCAGAAAAATCATTCTTGAAAATTGTGTCTAAAGATACTCTGGCATGTGGAGGATTTGTGAGTAGTTTCCATTGTGATCAAATTGAAGAGCATATATAATTATATGTTTGTGCATTCGTGCATATTTTTGCTTTTATGTGTAATTCATAAAAATAAAATTATTTATTGTTTCTTTCCAAGGTTGTACCAAGTTTGGTGTGGTACAAATACAGTCAAAAGCACCAGACGATAAAGAAAATCCGGGTTGGAGGGCATGAATCTTTCGTTTCATACAACTCGTCAAATGGATATTTTTATTGCCTTGGATATGTGCTAGTGATATTTCATTTGCGCGAAAGAGATACACTTGTATTTACTATGGATGATAGCAATATCATTTCAGCTAGGATTTTTCAGAAAGATGGATTTGAGGTTGATTACTTAAAAAGGCGTATTAGAGGAAAAAAGATCACAGGAAGAGATTTGTTTCTACAGATTCATTTAGATTCTGATGAAGGTTTGATACATTTCAATGTGGCAAAATCTGATGAAGGTTAAAGTTAGAATTATTGTACTGATATTTCTATATTACAATTTTATAGATATGGAGGTGGAACATGAATTTGTTGGTGGCCAAAGAGGAGAAATTCTGTTAATGGAAGAAGACAATGATATCGATCCATTGCAGGAATTTTATAATTTATTTCTAGTAAGAAAGGATGGAAATATTACACAAAAAAATCAGAGATTGAAGCAGAAACATAAGATGGTATGTGATCATATTCAGTTTTAATAGAATGGAGTTATTTGTTCTTTTAAAATATGTATGTAAAAGTATTATGATCCTGTAATTAAACCAAGCTTCCAGGATTTATCGTCATTCTTAAATCCGATAACTATGCACTAAATGTAGTGGTACATTTTTCATTTAATGTTGTACAAATTTCATATCTTAACTTTGGGTGCAATTTTTAGTTTGCAGCGAATATGGTTCAAAATAATTGGTGTTTAAAATTTAATTGATTTATACAGAAACTACCTGAGAAGTTGGCCGCAACATTTGCAAGTGTGATACCAAAAAATGTTTGGCTTCGGTTCCCAAGTGGTCGTGAAATTCATGTCAAGTATTCAGTGGAGGAAAATAGTTTTGTAAACCTTACATGGTTCCTGAAAGAAGTTAGACGGTATTCGGCTACAATTCTGATTTTCACACATGAGGGCCTTAGACAATTTATGGTATGTGCACTAAATCTTGATGCAATTGAAGTGGATTATAATTCTGCAAGAGTCGTTTCCCGATTGCATTCAACTTGTAGAGGTAATTGCACATTTATACAAAGCTTTTACATATTTATTTTAGGATACATAATTTTAAATTTCATTATTCATTATGACTGAAATCGGATACCAACAGTTAATTTGCAGATATAATAACTGGGATTGGTTGCAAATTCATGATATTCGGTATTGGCGATGCAATAGACTATGGAGTAATAGTAAGCTTTTAATTAAGCAATACTTACTTTCCCACACTATGATCTGTATCTCTTTCTCTATTAAGAGTAATTTTGTCATTTATCGATACTTATTATGCTTGTGACATGTCATACCAGAAAAATTTCACAACTCTTTTGGAAAGTTGATTACTGCAAAAGTACAATTGATCTTGCAGAATGGAAAGATATACAATTGTCAGTACTCTGAATCCACAGGGAATATTTCTGATATACTGGAGCTAGTAAATGACAAAATATTCGAGAGGAAGGATTTTATGTTGCTTACTTATAGAGGATTTGGGAAGTTTGACACTGTCATTTTTGATAGTTTAAAAAATGAGAAACTTCTGGTCAGCTGTTCTTCAAGAAATGGTACTATTTTAAATACTAAATACCATTTTATTTTTCTGATGATTAGGACCCCAATTTTTTAGACAGATAATTTTTTTAAAAAAATTATAGTAGTTAATGAAGCTATGCAGTCACACGGTAATAATGGAAACGCGGGTGACCACGATAATAATATTAATACCTTTTGCTACTTCTCCATAGATATTAATGAACAGCTTCCAGGTGGAATTGAGGAAGTAGAAGAAATTGTTCATATGAATATTACAGTTGACACTGATCATGCTGCAGAAGTTCCTAAAGAAGGAATTCAGCAAGTAGAAGACAACTTGGATATGGATGTTGAAGACGTAGCTGATAATGTTTCAGAACATAATATAAGTGATCAGGAAAATGATGAACTCCTGGGATTGGAGTTCATCGCAACACTGCTTCAAATGTGAACAACACATGTCACGGAGCGGTATTGTTACATTACTCGATCAATTTACCTAGACTTTTTTTTGCAAATACAATATAATTTTTACTCATATTGTGGCTAATTGATATAACAAAGACATATTTTCTTTCAGTATATCCCAGCAGTTGTACAACCAAATGGTAGGACATGGATAAGTGGTGAAACTGTAACTTTGAGGATGGGGCTTTTAACCTGGAATGTAAAGATATTGTCTTCTACTGGATTACCTCGATTCTCTGCTGGATGGAACCAATTTGTGACTGATAATGGGCTATAAATAGACGATAACTTGGTTTTTCTTTTCAGCAAGAAGACTTGATATTTGATATAGTTATCGAATAGTTTGTTTAATCTACACTACATTTCATATTGGATCAATGTGATCAATATATTTCTATCTGGTACATGATGTATTAATATTATGGTTTATTGTGCTTGAAATTTGGTTTTGTAGCTATTTATATTATTGGATGTGATCTGATTTCAAAAGCCTTTCCAAATTTAATATTATGTATTTATATTATGGATCTTATTGGCTGAACAATGAAAAAGCTCTCTTGTTGCAATTACATCATTCTTAAGGTTGATTGAGGACTTACAAATTTTATATTTGCAATCAATATTTTATATCTTAAGTTTAATAACTTGTACGATTTCTACAACTAAAGAAAAGTAAAAACAGTAATCTAAGTACTAGATTACTTAGATAATGTGTGATAGTAATTAGAATATGGTAAATATGTCGTGCTTTTATTAAATATAATAATATCATAGTCCGAACAAAGAAGTATTATGGTAAAGATTGCGCAAAATAACTGCGGCGTAATTCAACCAAAAGTTTTAAATAGATAATTTAAAAATCCAAAATCATGAGAAACATACACTTTGAATAACAATTTTAATATTTGTGGTAGAACAATTTGCACGCTTATTCCGAATATCGATAAAACTTTATTTAGTTAAATATCATAAACTAATAAATATAATAAAATGTTCCAGCTGCAATATCTCTTTAATGCATTAGTTGTCGATATTCACTAACCTACATGACAAAAGGAACACAAAGTTAGAGTACAAATAGTAAATTATATAATATTATAATTGTGAGTTGATTTAATGTGCATACCTCTGTCTCAAAGTGATGACATCGGGATAATCAATATTGATAAAGATACTTGTTGAGGGCAAATTACCTATGCGAATTATATCTTTTTCAAATAGAAAAAAACAATCTTTAGGAATGCTTTACATGGAATTTGAGAGTCAGACTGTTGACTTTTTTAAAAACAATTAGTACATGCAGGAAAGCAAGAATTTAACCTTGGTAAATGTTGATGCCGATAGATGCAAGGATGACAATTTTCCTTTCTGTTCCTATATCCTGGTATAAAAACTCTATATTCGGTGGGAAATTACCCACAAAATAAACATGGTGCGATGTCCTGAAATCAAAGTAAAGACATGGTAATCTAAGCAGTTCTATTTATACACATCTGAATAATATAAACAGAATACGGAATATCTTACTCTCCATCACTTAGTCTGAAGCGGATCATATTCCTTAAACCAAATCTGCTCAGGATTGTTCGCTTTGGTTCCAAGTCCTCGACAACACCGATAACATCTGTTTTGAAATTGTAAATTAATATAGATGATAAATTTAGAAATCTTGATTGCTGACATTTAAAATTCAATACATGTGGAGTAAACAGGCATCTCATCATAATTAGAATTCAAAATAGCGTCGAAAATAGCAGACAGGGGAGTCAATTCAAACTTGAGCCGCAGAATCATTAGAGTATCCAATGGAACAACATCCACAAGAGTGATGGGTAGGAACCATATGCAATTTGTGTTACGTATAGGCCAGTACAAACCTATTGCAGGCATAATACCTATGTTCTTTATATGGTATAAGGTTCCTGTTAGGTCACACATACTGTAGAGGGGGTGAATACAGTGTATAATACAATCAAATAGAACTTTAATATCTTAAGTAACAGAAAACAAACTTTATTGAAACAATAAACTCTGTTACAGTATGGAACTGTTACCTCTCAGTGATGAACAAATATCACGAGAGCTGCTAGGGTTATAATGAATAATCTTCTCGAATATGATAACACTTATAGTGTAAACCCTATGTCTGTGTTTATATACTACACAGTTACAAGATAATCGCTCATTGATATGGAATATAATTCTGCTTCCTAAAATATATCAATCAGATATCTTTTCTTCCAAGTATTCCATTCTTCACGGAACTCCTTCTTCATGCATATCTCTTCTTATGTTTATCTCGATCTTCTTTCCTTTAATCAGCTACTTTCCTTATCTAATCGTCCTTCAGCACTTAAGTTCTGATATCCAACGTCTGATGATTATCTCCTGATAATATAAGTACTGATATCCTTAAGTCCTGACTTCCGGTATAAGTACTGATTCCCAGTTAAGTACTGATTTGTCCTGTTAAGTAAGATTTGAAAACTAAACATAAATCATATTAGCCATGACATTATCAAATATATCTAACAATCTCCCCCAACTTGTAAATTAGCATAATATACAAGTTTAACAGATATTTGATGATGTCAAAAACATTAAGTACAAATTCATGAGAATTAGACTAGATAACTACAACTTACAATCCTTAAAGCTTTACCAATATTTAACTTCTGATAACAACTTCAGTCTGTACAAATATCAGAATTTAAGCAGTTGTAGATCTTTGACTTGGCTTCATCTTCTGATCTCTCTGATGTCAGGAGTTGTTCTGAGATAGTTCTTCAACAAACATCTCTCAGCATATCTAAGTTCATCAATCATTCTCCTTTTGGCATCTTTAAGCTCTGCAGTATCTTCACCAATTTGAAAGATTGCAGCCCTGAGATCATTAATATTTGCTTTTCTTATATCCTGATCCAGTCTGATCAAATAAGCTTTATCAGACTCAAGATTGAATTCCACAGCCCTGTACCCTAGAAAGGTAGTTATAATTTGAGCAGAATTGGGCTTCATTTCAACTATATCACCCTTGTGATCTCTGTACTTTGGAACATATGTGATGTCAGACTTAACAGAATAAAGTCTTTTCTGCCTCTGAATCTGATCCTTCAAATAGTTTGCAGCAGTTCCTGTCAATCTGTCATCCACTTGAAGTAAGAATAGTACATGCTCCAATTCTTCAAAATACTTCAATGGAATGGCATTTTGCCTTATATGATAAACCCTACCATCTGTCATGAAATATAACAAGATGTATTCTTTCAAGTAGGTATGATAAACCATTTGTACAGATTCCAGTTGATTCAATCTCTCAGGAGTTGCTCCAATACCTGGTTCACTCAAGGAAGTTGGATCATTGGTAGTGTTATGTATTCTTCTTTCATCAGCACTTCCCAATCCAGTTTTATCTCTTGCTTCCTTTCCAGTAACTACTCTAGCTTCAAAACCACTTGCAGTAGTCTTCAAAGGTTGAGTCTGTTTTGCTTTAGTGAATCCCGGTAGGAGTGTCTTTGGTCTATCTTCTGATATCAAGTTAACTTGAGCTATGTCAGAGGTTACTTGCTTCTTCTGAATATCAGAACTTACAGTTTCTTGACTCTGAACAACTTGAGCCATGTCAGAGGTTGTTTTAAGAACTTTTCTTGAAGTCAGAGTAAGATCATCCTTTCATCAGTAATTTCTTCATCCTCAGGAGGCACATAAACCTTGATAGGTTCACCAATCTTTTCTTTACCCTTGGATCTTGGATCTATCTGCAGTTGTGATTTAGCCAATGTTGCTTCAGTATGTGTCCTTTCTTTGATCACAATGCCTTTGAGTTTTGGAAGTGGCTTTTTACCAGAAGCTTCAGATTTAGATATGACTTTCTCTGATTTAAGTCTGGCTTCTTCTTCCATTAAACTCTCTAAGTCCATTCCTGGATTTTCCTGAAGAAATAACTATCTTGACATTTCCCCATCAAGATCTAAAAGTTCATCAGAACTTATCCTTTTACCAGTAGCAGAACTTATTCTTTTCCCAGTATCAGAACTTGTCCTGATACTTGTGATTTCAGATTTTCTTGATGTGAAACCTCTACCTTGACTATGACCTCTACCCATTCCAGAGTTTCCTTGATCATCCTTTTCATCATCCTTCCCTTTCAGTGTCTTGTCAGTCTTGCATTTGGACTTAATTACTTTCTCCCCCTTTTTGGCATCAGCAAGTAGTAGAAGAGAGACAAGCAATTCCACTGAGGCTTGGATTTCATTAAGTTGTGATTGTTGAGAAGCTTGATTTTTCAGAATATCATCAATCTGAGCTTGTTAATTATCTTGAGTCTTCTCAATATAAGCAATCCTGTCAAAGGTAGGTTGGAAGAACTTTTTCTTATCAATCTTTTGAACTTGTTCCTGTTTGATAAATTCTTCCTGAATGTTGTGTAGCTCTGCATGAGTAGTTGAATGAAGACCTTGTAGATGTTTAGTACTCAATGCAGTGACTCTAAGCTGGGTTTTGAAATCATCAGAATTGAACATTTCATCAGCTTTAGTCAAGTGCTCAGCAAGATGCTTTTCAGTTGGAACACAGGAAACTGAATTCCATTCCTTAGTCCACTCCTGTCCGGCAGGAGTTTCACTCCAAGGCACTGGTGCTTCTCTGATAACAAACTTCTTAACAAGTTCAGACTTAAGAGTAGTTTGTTGAGGAGTATGTTCTGAAGGACCTGCTGCATCAGCATCTGTATTTGGAGCAGCATCACCAGTATCTCCAGCATTTGCAGCATCAGAACTTACAGAATCAGTATCTTCTGATAAAACAACAGTGTGAGTAGCAATGGAGGCTTCAGCATCCTTAAATTGCTTATCTGGTTCTAAGTTCTGATCAACAGCCATATCCTGATGCTCACCTAAAGTCTGATCATCAGCATCTAGATGCAGAGAAGGTGTTGTAGATAACTCTGGAGTTTGAACAACATCAGTAACAGGTGTTGTTGAAGGATTAGTTGCTGTTGGAGCTTCTAAGAGAATTACTTCAGGCACAACCAAGTTTTGAACATTAATATCAGCACTTGTGCCTGGATCAACAGGAGATACAGATGGTGTGTTGACCTTTTTAGAAACAGCTTCCTTAGATGGAGTTGATGGAGAAGAAGTAACTTTAGCAAATTCCTGTTCCTGTGAGATCAGAGATTCCTGATCCCCTTCCTTAGCTGCTTCCTCTTCATCATCTGAAACTGGCCTATTTGCCCTCTGTTTCTTGTATCTCTTTGTAGATTTGGATTCCTTGGGAGTTTCAGGAACTGTCATTCTTCTAAGCCTTTTGAGAAGCCTAGATCCCCCAATTCCAGAATCCTTCTGAGAAGTCTCTATCTCAGCTTCATAAACAACAGGTTCTGAAGAAAGAACCTGTTCCTCAATATCAGATTCATCTCTCAAAGCAATCTTCCTTTTCTTCTGAAGTGTTTGAGGAACAGTCTTTGTCCTCTTAGGTGTGGAAGATGAAGGCTTCACAGTAGGTGCTGAGGATGAGGGTTGAACTGTCTGTGAAGTGGAGAGATAGGATTTGAGATATTTCCTGAGGGTAGGTTGATTAGAATGAGTGGTAGGTGCTGATGGTTGTTGTGATGTTTGGGAGGTTGTTGTTGGTTGGACATCAGAATAAACAGATCTATAAATATCAGGATCAACATTTACTAAGATCTGTTTTACAGACTGAGGAATCTGTAAAGGTCTAACCACTGATTTCTTAGTGTCAGCATTTATCAGGTCATTAAAGTAGCATTTTGCAACCTTAAAAGGTGGAGTTGAGGAACTGACTAATTGAGGTTCATCAGTACAAAAAGTATATATAAGTTGACAGAATCTAGCAAAGTAAACAACATTCCTATCTTCTGTCATCCTATCCCCAATAAAACCAATTATAGCAGTTGCAAAATCAAAATGAGTTTGGTTTATAACAACATACCCGATGTGCTGACTCATAATTGGGATAACATCAAAATTCGAACACTTGTTTCCAAAAGCTTTAGTGATGCAGTCGAAGAAGAAGCTCTATTCTCTTTTGATATGAGCCCGTTTCAACTGCCCAATTTTTTCCAAACTCTGTTCATACCCCAAATTGGCCATTATCTCCTGAAGAGCTGATTCCTCTGGAATTGAAAAGGTACATCCTTCTGGGAGATGTAGAGCCCTGCGTATTGTACCGGGAGTAACTGCATATGAAGAATCACCCACTTCGAAAACAATACTAGGAGTACCATGTGTACCACCATTATCAAAGTGCCCAGTCCGCCAAAATTTCAGAACTTGTTGGCTCGAAAAGACTGAAGGCTGGGTCAATGCATACCCAATCTCACTGTGTGCAAGAAGATCTTGCACAAAATGCAATTCAGATGGAGCTTTAGCATGATCAAGAATTGCAGCATAGTTGTTTGGAACAAATTTAGCTCCATCAATGATTAAATCCTTAGGTGCCATGTGAAAAATTGAGATTTAAGAGTGCCTGTTAGGTGTTTGGTAAAATGTCTGTATGAAAAACTAACGTGAGAAGAAGAAAGAGAGTAAAAGCAAGTAGAGAAAAAGTATGAAGGGAAATAAAAGATTAAAAAAAAATCCTCTCTCTTTCTTACTTATACTCTGAAAAAAATGTTACCGTTTGACACCTGTCAGACATGCAGTAATAACGGATAGTTACTGGGCTCGAGAAAACAGTAATCATTACTTACCCACTTGCCATTTTTCAAGGAAAAAACCGTTCCACTTACTCAGATATTCCATTAATCAAGGTGAAACAGTTTTAATTCAAAATTGAAACCGTTCCCATTTATTTAATTATTTTTCACTGCATCATTAATATTCTGAAAATAAATCAAGTGAAAATGACCAAGATAAATCAGATGAGTAAGTACTGATAAAGGAAAATCAGAACTTAAATTAGAACAGAATTTATATGGTCATCAGAATATGAATATTTATCAGGATTTATCAATTCATTACAAAATATCTCAGAGACAAAATCTTGAAACAAAAACAAATTTCATTAATATATCAAGAGAATACATTCATGAAATTGAAATTACATCAGAATTTATACAAGATTTCCCTAAGCTGCTAAACCTAAAATCAACAGCCTTAGACCTAGCTCAAGAAGCAGAGCAAGGCTGATGATGAAGAAAAACAGGAAGAAGAAAATAAATCATTTCTTCTTCCTACTCTCGACAAACAGAATGATGAGTCGAATGATTCCCTCTTGCTGGCGGAGAGCTTCCAGCCCTTCCTCCTCCAATCGCTCCAGATGGCGATGGTAGTCCATATAGAAGAACAGGAGGTGGGTTAGTACCTCCTGTGGGACAGAGTCCCATATCTCATCAGGAATGGCAGTGACGTGCCATTCCTGCTGCCAATCGGCACAGCTTAGCTCCATATTGAAGGTTTCGTAGTTCAAAAACATGTTGTATCTGACCATGGTGTTTTTGAAAGAAAAAGTATGAAGGTAAGGTGAGTTTGTGAAAAAAAAATTGATGGGAAGGCTGATGTGAAGTGGTTGCTTATATAGGCAAGAGAATGTCAGGAGACGCAAAGGAATTTAATGCTGACAGGTAGAATTAATTCTACCTTGTCTCCCCAGACTTGGAAAAAGAAAAACATTCATTGGAAAGAGAAAACTTGGTTTAATGCGTACAAGAAGCAAGTAAAAGTTGACTGTTCAAGTACGAATACCATTAACCCTAACCATAGTGACTATTAATCTTCCACTTCAACATATTCTAGTTTAAACCGAGACTGTTATCAAATTTTATCCACAGATAAGTTAAGTAAAGAATTAGACTGTAATATCAGAACTTAGACTTATATCAGAACTTAACAGTCATCAGAACATAATTTCTTAACTCGAAAAAGGAATGCCTATCTTAGTAGGTCCTCATACAAGTTCTGAGTTATACTCTTCAGAACTTAATCATCAGAACATGCAACCAGAACTTGTCCTCAGAATTCGTGCAAAGTGACATAATTACTGTTTATCTAAAAAACATAGATCACCACAGTAATTTTCATGATTCATATGGAGTGATTAGTGTGTGCATTAAGCTAAATGTCAGACAAAGAGAAAAGTCTGATTCACTTCAGTACATCTTAGAAATAAGGCATAACTAAAACTTTGCTAAAGAGCTGTCATTATTCTGAAACCTACTGTTGAATGAGTTCATGCTTGAGTCCACCTAAACTATTTTGGGCTAATTTTATGCATCTTTTTAAATTCTATTTCACAGTGGCTTCTCAGTGTAAGTGAGTCACGACTGCTTATCAGAATTTATGCTATTATCAGAGTATTTCTCTAGTAATCATAGAGTGTGAAAAGTCACCAAGAAAATATTTTGCTTTTCTAATGCATATCTACTTAATACCAGCAATGCACTTGGGTCGTCCCTTCCACATTTTTACTCTAGATCTCAAAGGAGTACCTGATTTTATTCTTTGATACTTTCGCTTTTTCTTTTGATAAGTGAGGTTTATCAGCACTTAGTGCATTCAGCAGATTTACTAGTATCAGAACTTAACAGATGAGTAGCATTTTTCTAATTTGTGACTTAGTAATAAGATAAACAAAGTAAACTCAACTAAGCTCAATTATCAGAATTTTGCTTGTGTCAATAGATTTCCACAGAAATAATTACTTCTTACATGGGATCATTTGTTTATTGAAGACTACTAGGTCAGCATCTAGCACAGTTATCCTCATATGATTGAATAGTTACTTAAACAGACATATCACTTATCAGAGTTTAGAAACATATATCAGACAACAGTCAGTACTTAAACACATTTGTCAATTAAGCACAGAATACACAAAGAGATTAATTTCTGTAAATACTGATCATAAAGTCTGATATAACAGAACAAGACTAAGCAGATTTAGAAAAAGAACCTGAAACCATTCCAAGTTCATTTACCAATCTTGTAAAAGTGGCTTCACACAATGGTTTTGTGAAGATATCTGCTAGTTGTTGATCTATTAGAATAAAGTGCAATTCCACTGTACCTTCATCCACATGTTCCCTTATGAAATGGTACCTGATGCTGATGTGCTTTGTCATAGAGTGTTGAACTGGATTACCTGTCATAGCAATAGCACTTTGATTATCACAGTAAATAGGGATTTTGAAATATGTTAACCCAGTAACTGATTCTTCATCCAAAGAATCTGTGCACAACAGCTTCTTGCAGCAATATACTCTGCTTCTGCAGTTGATGTGGAAATTGACTTTTGTTTCTTGCTGAACCAAGAAACCAATCTGCCTCCAAGAAATTAGCAGCTTCCACTTGTGCTTTTCCTGTCAATTTTGCAACCTGCAAAATCTGCATCTGAGTAACCTATTAGTTTAAAATCTGATTCTCTACGATACCACAATCCCAGATCAGCTGTTCCTTTAAGATACTTAAAAATTCTTTTCACAGCTGTTAAGTGAGGTTCTCTTGGATCTGCTTGAAATCTTGTACAAAGACAGGTAGCATACATGATATCAGGTCTACTAGCAGTTAGATAGAGTAGAGAGCCAATCATACCTCTGTAATCAGTAATATCTACTGATTTACTAGTATCCTTATCCAGTTTTGTTGCAGTGGTCATGGGAGTGGATGCACTTGAACAAACTTGCATTCCAAATTTCTTCAGCAAGTTTCTGGTGTACTTAGTTTGACAAATAAAAGTGCCTTCTTCATTCTGCTTGACTTGAAGGCCCAGAAAATAGCTAAGTTCCCCCATCATACTCATCTGATACCTTGACTGCATCAGTTTGGCAAACTTCTTGCAAAGTCTGTCATTTGTAGACCCAAAAATGATATCATCAACATAAATCTGGACCAGAAGTAAGTCCTTTCCATGGTTGAGGTAGAACAGTGTTTTGTCTATTGTTCCTCTGTTGAATCCACTTTCCAGAAGAAACTGAGCTAAAGTCTCATACCATGCTCTAGGAGCTTGCATAAGTCCATAAAGTGCTTTATCAAGCCTGTAGACATAATCTGGATGTTTGGAGTCTACAAAGCCTGGAGGTTGTTCAACATATACTTCCTCCTCCAATTCTCCATTGAGAAAAGCACTTTTCACATCCATTTGAAAGACAGTAAACTTTTTGTGAGCAGCATAAGCCAAAAATATCCTTATGGCTTCTAACCAAGCAACTGGTGCAAATGTTTCATCATAATCAATTCCCTCCTGTTGAGAATATCCTTTTGCGACCAGCCTTGCCTTATTCCTTGTAATTATGCCATCACTGTCAGTTTTGTTTCTGAATACCCACTTTGTACGAACAACAGATCTATTCTTGGTCTTGGCACTAGGGTCTAGACTTTGTTTCTTTCAAATTCATTTAACTCTTCCTGCATTGCTTGCACCCAATCAGCATCTTGAAGAGCTTCTTCCACTTTCTTTGGCTCAGTCTGAGAGAAAAAAGAATTGTAAAGACATTCGTTTGAAGTACCTGTTCTAGTTCTGACACCTGCATCAGGATTTCCAATTATCAAATCAGGTGTATGTGATTTTGTCCACTTCCTTGCAGATGGAAGGTTTTCTCTAGAACTGGATGCTCCCCAATGATCCATGCTGTCTTCATTTTCATTTTCTGATGCTCCCCCTGAAACTATGCTCTCTGAGTTGGATTCTTCAGAATTTAGATTTTCAGCACTGTCAGAACTTGGCTTATCAGAACTTGACGAATCAGAACTTAAAGATCCAGACATATGTTCTAATGTTTCTTAAGATGTGGTAAGATCTTGAGAATGCTCCCCCTGCACAGGTGCATCTTCCTTTGGCGTAGTCACCACAGTTTCAATAACATCAGAGTTTAATCCATCAGAATTTATAGTATCAGGACTTAGACTGTCAGGATTTTCAGTATCAGAATTTGAGTCTTCATTTTCAAATCTCAGCTGATCATGGTCAATAAAATCTTCAAGACCAGTAATCTTCTTGTCATCAAAGGAGACATTGATAGATTCCATGACCACTTTTGTTCTCAAATTATAGACTCTGAAGGCTTTTGTGGAAAGTGGATATCCAACAAAGATTCCTTCATCAGCTTTTAGATCAAACTTGGATAGCTGTTCAGGATGAGTCTTGAGAATAAAACACTTGCATCCAAATACATGAAAGTACTTCAGATTTGGCTTCTTTTTCTTCACCATCTCATATGGTGTTTTTCCTTGCTTGTTAATGAGTGTTGTATTTTGAGTAAAACAAGCAGTCTGCACAGCTTCAGCCCAGAAATAGGTTGGAAGCTTTGCTTCTTCAAGCATTGTACGTGTAGCTTCAATGAGAGTTCTATTCTTCCTTTCAACAACTCCATTTTGCTGTGGAGTTCCAGGAGCAGAAAATTCCTGCTTTAGTCCATGGTTTTTGCAGAACTCTTCCATTATCAAATTCTTGAACTCAGTGCCATTATCACTCCTTATGGTTTTCACAGAATCTTTGACCAATTTATCCAGATGTTTGACATGATCAATCAAGATAGATACAGTTTCACTTTTTGTGTGCAAGAAATACACCCATGTGTATCTAGTGAACTCATCCACTATGACCAATGCATATTTCTTCTTTGCAATAGACATGACATTTACTGACCAAATAGATCAACATGTAGTAGATGATAAGGCTCAAGAATTGATGATTCAGTCTTGCTCTTGAATGAAGATTTTCTTTGTTTGGCCTTCTGACAAGAATCACAAAGGCCATCAGGAGCAAATACTGACTTTGGCAGTCCTCTCACAAGATCTTTCTTGACCAGTTCATTTATATTGTTGAAATTTAAATGAGAGAGTTTCTTGTGCCAATTCCAGCTTTCTTCAATTGATGCTCTACTCATCAAACAGATTACAGAACCATCAGTACTTGTTGAAAGCTTAGCTTCATAAATGTTACCACGCCTGTATCCTTTCAGAACAACTTTGCCTTTAGATTTACTCACAACTTCACAGTGTTCTTCAAAGAAATCAACATGATAACCTCTGTCACAGATTTGACTTATACTCAGCAGATTGTGTTTAAGTCCTGAGACCAGAGCTACTTCTTTAATGATGACATTCCCAAGATTGATATTGCCATATCCCAATATTTTTCCAATGTTGCCATCTCCATAAGAAACACTTGGGCCAGCTTTCTCCACAAATTCTGATAGCAGGGCCTTATTTTCAGTCATATGTCCTGAACATCCACTGTCCAGAACTAGAATATTTTTCCTGTTGCCCTGTAATCACAAAGACCACTAATTATTAGTTTTAAGGAACAGACTTGCTTGGATCCTTTGGCCTTATTAAGTTTGTTAACATTTGCAGCGGATTTAGCATCAGAGTTTATGTTAACATTTTTCTTATCAGAACTTACACTATCAGACTTTGAATCAGAATTTACACTAGAAGGCACAATGGAAACTTTCTTCAAAGAAGGTTTTAATTGATAATAATCATAGTACAAACTATGATATTCCTTACAAGTATAAATGGAATGCCATAAACTACCACAATAAAAACAAGGATTTTGTGGTTTATATCTAACAGACTGACTCTTAACTACTGATTTTGAAGGTAAGGAGTTAATGTTCTTATTCTTCCTGCAAAAAGAAGCCAGATGGTTAGAACTTCCACAGTTATGACATGTTTTCCTAGGAGCATCAGGAACAGGTTTATAATCATTGCTTTTATTGACACCTTCCTTTCCATTCCTATTTTTCCTAGGTGATTTTACCTTGTTTGCATTCTTAACATCTTTCAGCTTATGTTTAAGCTGCTTCTTAGTCATTAAGCCTATGTTTACTTCAGCTGTCTTTTCCTATTTTAGTTTGTCAGAAGTTAATCCCTCTCTAACTTCTGATTTATCATTATCAGACTTTTCAGTTACAAACTTAACAGGTTTTAACTTTGGCTTTTTCTTAACAACAGGCTTAATTTCTACAGTTCCTTTATCATTCTTATCCTCTCCATAACCTAAGCCCTCTTTCCAATTTTCACTACTTAGCAAATTTTGAGTTGTTCTGCCAGCGTTAGTCCAAGTCCTGATTATCTCTCTTTCCTTTTCTAACTCAATTTTTAGAGATTCATTCATTTTTAGCACTTCATCCCTAACATAAAGAGCATCATCTCTATCCTTCTGAGTTTGATGGAACATAACTAACTCTTTTTCTAAGAAATCATTTCTTTTCTTAAAAGCAAGATTTTCAGAAGTTAATCTTTCACATGTTAAAGTTTGATCTCTATAACTAACCAACATGGTTTTAAGATATCTTCTCAACTCATTAATATCATCAGTATGAAAAGCATAAGTAGTCTGAGGTACCTTTGTTTCAGCAGTTTCAGAACTGCTCTCAGCACTTTCTTTATCAGCATTTGCCATCAATGCATAGTTCTCCTCACTTTCAGAGTCTGAGGTGTCTGTCCAGCTTTTCTGCTTTGTGACAAGAGCCTTGCCTTTGTCACCCTTTACCTTCTTGCAATCAGGAGATATGTGGCATTTCTCACCACAGTTATAGCATTTGACATTGGTATAATCTCCTCTATCAGACTTTCCTCCTCTGCCTTCAGATCTTCTGAAATTCTTCTTATCAAAACTTATGCCTTTCCTGGAAAACTTCTTTCCCTTCCTGAACTTCCTGTATGCAATCTTTGTGATCCCTTTCACCATAAGAGCACACAGCTTCATCATCTCCTCATCAGCATCAGTCTCAGGCAAGCTTTCAGAATCTGAGTCATCATCACTTTCAGAACTTGATGACTCAGTATCAGACTTTGTGAAAAGAGCTTTACCCTTGTCTTTCCTTGAGGTAGCTGCCTTGGGGGATTCTTCTTCAGCCTTAAGAGCAACTGTTCTTGACTTTCCTCCTTTTCTCTTGCTTCTTTGTTCCATCTCAAGTTCATGAGTCTTGAGCATTCTATAAATTTCATCAAGAGTTGTTTCATCAAGATTGTAATTGTCTCTTATTGTTGTTGCCTTCAAATCCCAACATTCAGGAAGAGCTAACAGGAATTTAAGGTTTGAATCTTCAAGATCATACTCCTTATTAACCAGTGACAGATCATTCAAGAGTTTGACAAATCTATCATATAAATTAGTCAATAATTCATTAGCCTTTGAATCAAAGTGTTCATACTCTTGAGTGAGTATTGTCTTCCTGTTCTTTTTAATCGTATCAGTTCTCTGACACCTTGTTTCCAGAGCATCCCATATCTCTTTAGCAGTCTTGCAGTTAATTACCTTGTTTGACATTACATTATCAATGGCACTATGCAGTAAGTGTCGTACCTTAGCATCCTTAGCAATTGATGCGATATCTTCAGCAGTATAATCACTCTTTTCCTTTGGTACGGTTTTTGCTGCTTCACCTGCAACTGCAACATCGAGCTTGGTTGGTTTGTGAGGCCCTTCCTTGATTCTATCAAGATATTCTGGATCTGTAGATTCTAGAAACATGGTCATCCTCACCTTCCATATGGCATATTCAGATGGTCTCAGTATGGGAACTCTGATGGTTTCATACCGACTTTGAATTTGTGTCTTTGGAGGTTCTTCAGTTTTGGTAGGCTTAGTTGGAGTTTCTGTGTCAGACATGATTGTGTTTGGATCTTTAACTGTATGTGTGTTAACAGATAGGCTCTGATACCACTTGTTAGGTCACACACACTGTAGAGGAGTGAATACAGTGTATAATACAATCAAATCGAACTTTAATATCTTAAGTAACAGAAAACAAACTTTATTGAAACAATAAACTCTGTTACAGTATGGAACTGTTACCTCTAAGTGATGAACAAATATCACGAGAGCTGCTAGGGTTACAATGAATAATCTTCTCGAATATGATAACACTTATAGTGTAAACCCTATGTCTGTGTTTATATACTACACAGTTACAAGATAATCGCTAATTGATATGGAATATAATTCTGCTTCCTAAAATATATCAATTCGATATCTTTTCTTCCAAGTATTCCATTCTTCACGGAACTCCTTCTTCATGCATATCTCTTCTTATGTTTATCTCGATCTTCTTTCCTTTAATCAGCTACTTTCCTTAACTAATCATCCTTCAGCACTTAAGTTCTGATATCCAACGTCTGATGATTATCTCCTGATAATATAAGTACTGATATCCTTAAGTCCTGACTTCCAGTATAAGTACTGATTCCTAGTTAAGTACTGATTTGTCATGTTAAGTAAGATCTGAAAACTAAACATAAATCATATTAGCCATGACATTATCAAATATATCTAACAGTTCCTGGAATCAAAAGTCCGGCAAATTGATTCCAAATAGCAGGTGACACAACTGCAACCATGTGCGTATTCTGTAATAGAAAGAGAGTATATGCATGAATAATGTATATGAAAAATACAAACGTAGTGAACTGAATTACTTCCAACAGATTAAAAGCAATCACACCTCACAGTCGAGCAAAATAAGATTGTGCCTCGAGACCTCTCCATAACCTTTTAGTGACCTCCACATTCTTGTCACCCTAACTTTCAACGTCCATGCAATTTGAGTGGCATTCAGATCGGACAAATGTTGATGGTCATCTATACCTGGCTGAAAGATGAAAAATGTTTATTGGATTAATGTATTATGTATAGTATTTTTTGTTAAAATTGAAGAGAAATATGTGTACAATCCTATATGTTCTTCAACAATTTTAGTGTAGAACAACTATGAAAGTTACTGAATATATAGTACCATCTAAGTAGAAGAGGATCGATTTTGTTTATGGTAAAGATACTCAATCACACCAATTTTAAAGGAAGATATTGTCATCTTGATTGTAGGCAGTTAGGATAATTTTTAGAGGCTGTGGTATACTCTGTAAATCACAAACAATAAGCATATTTTATCATAATCCTAAACAAACCAATGTGTGAATCAGGATTGCCATAATTAAGGTATTGATTTATGTCAAAATTAAGGAGCATATTTTGATGTTATTAGGGCAATATCGTGGAAACTTGTATAATGAGATGACAAGTAGTTACATTTGGTAAATTTCAATTTTGAGCAATGCGGGGTATTTAAAACATATAGTCTGACACTTTATTTTAAATTTAAGGCTGCTCATCATGAATATTTCCAGTCAAATTAAAGAATTTGTCTTCTCTTGAAAAAATGATCTCTTTGCTATAAAATTTAAAATAAACATTTCTTTCCATTATAAAATCTTATGTCCATAAACGACATTCAATGTCAAAATAAATGGTGTACGATAGGGTCTTTGATAAATATGTACTACAACATAATAAAAGTAGTGCTTCAACCATGCTTCATTAAACGTAGATGATCAAGGTAATATTTAAATATTGTAAACCATACTTTTATTTATGTGTGATGACGCTGATCACAGTTATGAAGGATTAAAAATCAAATATATATATAACAAATGTTGGAAACAGAGTAAAAATATTGTTATGCAATCGAAATTGCAAATAATGTCACGTGGACAATAACTCTAAAAATTAATTCAACCATAAGCAAGATGAAAGTTCTGGAAAATACTCATAGTTGAAGCATGCTATCAACCTTCCTGCAAGCAAAAGTGACATATTCATTAATTAAATTAGGTGGACATAGTTTTAGAGTGATGAATAAGGACAATTCCTGGTCAGCGAAAAGCACTTTGGTATATAAGTAAATAGGATGTCTAACATAGGATGATAGGATTGTTAGTACCTTCTTAATTTTTTTGGTAACAGATTTAGCAGAGCCTGGAGTACCATTACCGTCATCACCTTCAGAGTACTATACATGCAAAGACCATTAATAAAAAAGTATGTAAATATTATTATTCAGCAGGGAATACTAAAGAGAACTCAAATGTAACATAACCGCATTATAATCTCACTTCAAATCCCATGTTGATGGAATAATCTTCGGACAGAATTGGAGATTCAGAAGGAGTTGAAGTGTTCATCGTTGGTTCATATAAATCTTCAGCATAAAAGATGTTATCGTAAACAACATTTGATTTTGTCAGACCGATTTCAACTGAAATTAGTCTTCCGACTAATGATTTAATCACTTCTGGAAAGGTTTGGAGGGATCCTGAACACAATTGTAGAAAATAAGAATGCATATATAGCATAACATGGTGACAGTGCAGCTGTATTCAGATAATAGTTCTTTACCTTATCGTAATCAGAAACCACCTTTGCATCACTTGTTCCAAGAACTCTTCTAGAAACTCGATCATTCAAAACAATATTACAGCAAAATGTCTCATCCTTGGCAAGGACCATGATACGGAACCTTGAGAAAATAGTTAGCTATTTTTAGGCTTTAATTAACAGTATCAAGCCTACAAATATTTTCAACAAATTAAAATAGTTAGGTTACCTCTTTGGAGACACAGGAATGTTTCGAGGACAATGGGTACATTTGAATACTATTCCAATGTGCTCAACCTCGTGCAGACATTTGTTAAAGCTATAAAACCACCAATTTGTTTCCTCATCAACCTTAATGATCTTAAAGGTGCTTCAATTTCTTTTCTGGGGTACGATGAAAATGTAATATTTAACAACAAAAGCAAACATATATAAAATACCATTTCTGAAAATTATATAAATGCAATACCTTGAGGTGATCGTATGTCAGATTCTCATTAAGGTCTTTGAGTGACAATTTTTCAAATAATGTAGGAACCAGTTCAATTTGTTTAGCTTGGAACAATTTGTCTCTTTTCATTATATATCCTTCCTCAAGCAACCTAAGCATATAGAATAAAATAAAAACTAGAGCAAAACGTCGATGAGTTAATTTTAACTCTATATTTACTTGTTACCTCTGCCTCATATCATTCATATAATCATCATCTAGATTTATATATAGATGAATAGATGGTAATGTACCAATCTAAACAGAACCTGGATATGGGAATAAAGTTAATTGTTGAATCAGCAAGAATATAACTATGTAATAGATTTGATTGCATAAGTATTTACTCATAAACGTAGTCACTTTTGTACTTGTTATAATAGTAATGATCGGATTTTTGGGATTTCCAGCCATCTTGTTGTTGAACGACACAATAAGATCACCCCAAACAATAACTTTGCGGGCATTACTACAAAATAGGTTTAGATATGAGATATTTGATAATCTATTAGCAATATGCGATGTAGATGTGTAATTATACTACTGATTAAATATTCATATGTACAGAACCTTGAATCACATATTCTAAACTTCATAATGTCCCTATCTCCGTATCTAATAGAAAGCTTGTTCAAACCTTCATACTCCTCCACAACTCCAATAATATCTATTTTACAATAAATTTCTTGACACAATATTAAAGTAGACTGTCTTATAATTGTAGCAGAATTGTTTTATATGAGTTAATTATGACAATATTGAGTTAAAAGAGTACATTACTAGACCTATTGCAAATTCAGGCTGCTGTTGAGGAAGACATTTATTTGCTTCTACAAACAAATCTCCCAGGTCTAAAAACTCAAACTTTTGCGACGGGATCATGCCATCATCATCAGCAGTCCTCACAGTAGTGGAGCCTGTAAATCTGATGCAGAGCGTTGACTACATAGGCTTTAAGTTCCCAACCGGATCTTTAACTACAAACTGGTCAAAAACATAGACACCGCATTCCACAGTTTTCGTGCTGAATCCATTCCAAATGTTATGATAGGCAAAGGCATAAACATGGTTATACTACATTTAAATAATTTAAATGACATAAATACATATTATTGGAAAGAAGGATTCACAGTAAATAATGCAAAAATGAATAAATTTAAAACATACATCATCATCAAGGAGAATAAGATTGTAGCCTTTCAATGAGTTCGTCTCTAAAGTCATGTTAGCCCACATCATGGTAACCCTGACCTTAATTTTCCAGTTAGTGCTTGCCTTGTCGAGATTGGATAGACGATCAAATGATTCCATTGAAAAAGATCACTATAAGAAGAGCAAGAAAAAAGTTTATTTAAAAATTTAATAAAAACTCAGCACGTAAGAAATTTATACATTCAATATTCTAAGAACTATATAAATCGCTTAAAGAATTGAAGATCTTACAAAATGGTTGAACTCTTGAGAGAAAAAAAAGATGATGCTTAGCAAATGACAAAACTCCTGTAAAACTGTTGAAAATATATTTAACCAGCAAGGCATTAGGGAGATGCCAATAATTTAACTTGAA
The DNA here is from genome assembly GCF_009905375.1 of Apium graveolens. Classification (NCBI taxonomy): domain Eukaryota; kingdom Viridiplantae; phylum Streptophyta; class Magnoliopsida; order Apiales; family Apiaceae; genus Apium; species Apium graveolens. Next base: position 100,550,868 of record NC_133649.1, read on the forward strand.
ATTGATAATACAAATCTATTCCTTTAAATGAGAATTAGAGTAATATCCCGGTTTAATTTACTGATAATTCGTAAGGTTAGTGTTTGATGTGATTATGACAACTAACCAACCTTATCATTTGGGTTTTTTTCCAACAAAAAAGGGAAAACTATAATCCTTTGATTAGCAATGAAATCTGTATAATATATTTAATAATTAAGAAAATCTTCCTAATCAAACAGATTATACATATTTTTAATAGACAAAATAATTGGAGATATTTTGTTTATATTATGTTTATACACGGGTGAAGCGAAAAAAAAAATTGTTACATTTTAGATGTTGAACTTACACCATTGATATATCAAACACAATAAATCCAGAGTAAAGAAGGATATATAGAAGAATGTTATGGGAAGTTCTTAATATGTCATGTCAATTGTCTACACTTGGAAGATTGTAAAACATTTCCTAAAAAACTACATTATTTGTAATATATGTGCTACTACCATCATCACTATCTATGAGAATCTAGAGGCCTTCAGGCCGTGTCACTCTGGATATAGCAACATAAATGTGTCTGTGCGAGAAAGCTGCTTTAGGAAGGTAAAGCCAAACCGTATCAAGTGATTTTCCCTGACTTTTGTTAATTGTCATGGCATAACATATTTGAATTGGAAACTGAACACGTTTAAATTCAAAGGGCCAGTTCGTGTCACTTGGAATCATCTCAATTCTAGGAATTAGATGTTTGGTTCCAACATGAGAGCCACACAATATCTCACATTCAATACTGTTCTTCCTACAGGATTTCACAGTTATTCTTGTACCATTGCATAATCCCAAAATCTGGTTCAAGTTTCTCATAAGCATGACGACAACTCATACCTTCAATTTTAACTCATGCTTAGGAATGTAAGGCATATTGATAGAGTTTAGATACTCAACCGAAAACGCGGATCTGAAATCATTATCATCATCACCTGCATCATCAATTGAATCCTGACTCAGATAAGTGTAAACCATGTCTGGAATTTTTTCAAGTATCGTTGTATTAATCGCATCCACCATGATATTGGTAGGTGTGAGTATGGCCCTTGATCTGAGGTATTCATGTGAAGAGATATTTTATATAAATCTGGGTACGTCACTTCAAAAAGCTTCTGGATTGGATCACCGGACGTATCAACGATATATTGATTAGGAATCTTTATTAACATTTCACCAGTGTCTGGACTTGGAGAAATATTGGTTTCTTTGCCATCACCGATAGCAAGCTGCCACTTGCTAAAGTCCGCGATGGTTTTGTTCTCCAAATCACTATTTCCTGCATTAAGCTGCATGTTTTGCTTCAATAAAAATACTTCACAGGATTCCCAAAGCTTGGATTTATTGAGGGTAGAGCAAACAACTTCAGCCCTTGATACTTTTGGAATGACAGGAAGTATCTGCCGAAAATCTCCACTAAAAATAATGGTTATACCACCAAATGGCTTTTTAGCTCTCCTTTTATTAATAGCAGACATAATATCTCTCAAGGATCGATCAACGCATTCAAAATCATGACGATGTTGCATAGGAGCCTCATCCCAAATTATTAAATCAGTTCGCTGAAGTAGCTCAGAAATATCAGTCCCGTGTCTTAAACCGGCAGAACAATTTTCATCAAGTTTGAGTGGAATGTGAAAGTGGGAGTGTGCGGTTCTTCCACCAGGTCGCAACACGGAAGCTATACCACATGAGGTAACGGAAAGCACAATCTTATGCTCTGATCGTAATCGACAACACAGTGTCTGCCACAAGAAAGTCTTTCCACAACCTCCACTTCCATAAACAAAGAAAATACCACCTTTTTTCTTATTGATATTGTCAAGAATGGAATCACTATCTTATGTTCATTATTGAGAAGACTATGATTTCTTGTGTGGATTCTCTTCATTTCTTCTGTATCATAGGATCTTTCCTCAAGAATTAGTCTACTCTCAGAGTTGGAAAAAAAAGCATCTCCTGGATATGGCATATCTGGGAAGTTTCTAAGGCTTTTACCAATATCATTCAACAATTTCTCTATCTCTGCAATAACATTAATAAAAAATGATAACATTAATCCAAACCTAGAACATGTAATATGTATAAAGCATTATTAACAGCTCATACCTGCAAGAGAATAATTCTGGATCTCAAAATCTGATAGACAAAGGTTTGGATTCCTAGTGAGGTGTCGCCTCACAAGAAGTATATCATCTGAAATACATCCCCAATGAGCTTCCCAAAGGCTACACGGATGAGAGATTGGACTGTATACTAAAATGTTGACAAACATGGCACATAGATGTGGAGGCATGGATGTATGCGCATTTTCACCTATAGCTTCGTGCCATTGCTGGTCGTTCTGGAGGATACCTAGCGCGGCACAGGCTTCGTGAAAGGAGTTATAAATATGGCCGTTGACTGTCTTCAAATCATCAAAACATACAACACCTTTAATCCTGAACAGGATTATACGGAGATATAATAGTTCACCGCTAGATAAATGTACTTCAGCAAGCTTACCAATGATATCACCTCTTTTCCTCTATTTCCAGATACCAGGTTGTGGATGCCATGTAAAATTGCTTGAAAATTCTGAATAGGTTAAATTTGTGGCCTCTGCATATGTTTTAATTGCATCAAACCATGCTTCTAATTTGCTTTTCTTTGTTCTAGCATTGTCACAAACTTCGTGTAGATTTTGTGAGCCCTTAAACGACACATGCTTGTCATTCGGTAGATGTACTGGCAATCGTTCAACGGAAGGCCAACGGTAATGGATGTCAAAACTAAATATCCTCCATGATGCTTCAGATGCACAAATATATCTTCCATCCAAGTATTGTTTGACTTCATCAAGCGGGCGTTTCTCATGAGTGATTGTTGTTGTGTACCCTTTTTTGTTGTTTATTTTTTTCCTCAGACACATGGTGGCGGTATCATGACCTTTTAAACAATACTTGAACAGATATTTCAACGATCTGGAGCTGTTACAAATCTCCAAATTTGTGTGACATTGAAATCTTATTAGAAGATCTCGATTGTAGGGGACAATATACTGATTATCCAGGTCAATTCCCTTTTTCTTTACGGTAATTCCAGTTTTCCTCCTCTTATAGATGGGAAAGTCACAGTCGTCAAAGTATGTGTGAGAATTATACCTGTTAAAAAGGAAAAAATGATATTTCAAATTAATAAAAATAAATCTAAAAGGAATGTTTTACTAAAAGGTGATTCAGAATGTTGTATTCTTTCAGCAGTCTATGGAAAATTAATTTAATGTAAAAGATGATGAATTACCTTTTAAGAAAATGTTTAATACAACGGACTTTAACCATACACGGAGACTTAACACAGTCAGTGCCACATGGTCCATGGATCATGTAATTCTTAACAGCTTCGTAACTAACTGGATCAATACTTGGTTCAGGACTTTCTGCAGAAACCATTTTATCTATATGTTCAGTTGTCTTGGGACGATCGTTTGGATGCAACCATATTAGCATGTGAGCATGTGGTAATCCATGCTTTTGAAACTGTTAGGAATGTATGTGCATTAGTTTGATGATATGTTTAACAAAATACTTAAGTAGAAATTTAGTGTCTGTAGCCTCAACGGATAAGACCACTTTGGCTATCCGTTGATGGTGTAGCTTTACTTAGAAATAAGTCTAGTGTTGTAGCATATTTCAGTCTCTGTATTTAAAATGTAATTCTTGGAAGTTGAGAGAAACTATGAGTCATGTTGACTGCTAGATGATATGCAGATAGGAAGGCCAATTGTAAATACTTCATGCCTTGTAATTTTGTATAAGTGAAGTGGTATCAACGGATGACTTAAAGACCTTCAACGGATGAGAAGCTAAGCTTCAACGGATGTCTCTAAAGCTTCAACGGATAAAGTCATCAACGGATAACATCCTTCAACGGATGAGTGCATCAACGGATGAAAGCTTCAACGGATAACATCCTTCAACGGATGAGTGCATCAACGGATGAAAGCTTCAACGGATGTTCTGATGATTAGCCATTGATAAGGGGTAGTTGTACCTACAAACAGAGGCACATGGGTTGATAGAGACAACTGAGATGTGGTAGCCGAATTTCAGGAACAACAGAAAAAGCAGCCGTTCTTCTCTAGTACAAAGATGCAATAGTCAACAAAGTACTGGAGTGAACAGGAAAAGAAGCAAGTGAAGATCTTATTTTATTACTGTATTTTATATTGTTCTTCACTTGTACACTTGGTAATATATAAACCAAGTAGAAGCTAGTAATTAGAAGTGAGATTTTCCAGAGCTGTTTAGAAAAATATTGAGAGAAAATTCATCTAGTTTGTACTAGGATGCAGCTGTGATCAACATTGTTTAATCACAGATTTTCTAAAATACCATCTCTGGTGGAACAACAAATCCACCAGAAAAGTTTTTAAGGTCTGTTGTGTTCTTTACATTTGTGCTTGAATATATATCTGTCTATATTAGCTTAAAGCAATTCACACACTTGTTCTTCTTGAACACACAACTTTCATAAACTGCTCAAAACTTGAAAAAGTTTTGAGATTTACATTCAACCCCCCTTCTGTAAATCTCATTGTTAGTCCACTAGGAATAACAATTGGTATCAGAGCAGGCTCTTGACATACAAAGAGTTTAAAGATCTTGGAATCTAACAAAGATGAGTAAGAAGGATATTGGAGTAAAGATCCCAGTTCTTGACAAAGACAGTTATCACCATTGGAAGGTGAAAATGCACCTTCATCTACTCTCCCAAGATGAAGGTTATGTAAACTGCATTGAGAATGGTCCTCACATTCCCCACAAAGTAGCAACAGTTTCTACAGCCACAGTTGCTGTTGGTCAATCCATTCCAAAACCTAGAGCAGAATGGACAATGGAAGACACAGAAGAAGTCCACAAGGATAAGAAGGCTATGAACATTTTGTTTAATGGTCTTAACATGGATATGTTTGATAATGTGATAAATTGCACAACTGCCAAAGAGGTTTGGGACACAGTTCAACTACTGTGTGAAGGTACAGAACAAGTGAAAGAAAACAAAATGCAGCTTCTCATTCAACAGTATGAATACTTTCATTTTGAAGAAAATGAATCTTTAAATGAAACATTCAATAGGTTCCAAAAGCTGTTGAATGGACTGAAGCTGTATGGAAGAGTGTACCAGGTGAAGGATTCAAATCTTAAATTTTTAAGATCCTTTCCAAAAGAATGGAAACCCATGACTGTCTCCTTAAGAAACTCTCAAGATTATAAGGACTTCACTCTTGAAAGATTGTATGGAATCTTGAAGACTTATGAACTAGAGCTGGAACAGGATGAGGTATTGGAGAAGGGGAGAAAGAAAGGAAGTTCAGTTGCATTGGTAGCTGAAGATGAGAGGAAATGCAGACAAGAAACTGCGAGATCTACATCAAACTCCAAAGATGGTATAAGAAATCAGGAATCAAGCAAGGGGAAAGAGCAAGTTGCTGAAAATGAAGACAACTCCAGCCAAGATGACTCAGATGGTATTGATGAGCATCTTGCATTTCTGTCCAGAAGATTTGCAAAGATGAAATTCAAGAAAAACACTAGAGCCACTAAACCTCACAAAAACACTGTGGACAAATCCAAGTTCAAGTGTTTCAATTGTGGTATAAGTGGACACTTTGTAGGTGAGTGCAGAAAGCCAACTTCTGAAAAGAAGAAATTTGAACAAGTAGATTACAAAAAGAAATATTTTGATCTACTCAAGCAAAAGGAGAGGGCTTTCATTACTCAAGAAAGGGACTGGGCAGCTAATGGAGATGAAGAGGATGAAGATGTGGAGTATGTCAATCTTGCTCTCATGGCTGATTCTGAAGAAAATGAAGTTAGTTCATCAAGCAATCAGGGAAATGGAAGAAATCTATGGTACTTGGACAGTGGTTGTTCAAGACACATGACAGGAGATTTCTCCCTGCTCACAGAGTTCAAGGAGAGAGCTGGCCCTAGCATAACCTTTGGAGATGACAGCAAAGGGTTTACTATGGGATATGGCTTGATTTCAACAAGGAATGTCATCATTAATGAAGTTGCATTAGTTGATGGTCTCAAGCACAATTTACTGAGCATCAGTCAACTATGTGATAGAGGGAATACAGTTTCCTTCAATTCTGAAGCCTGTGTTGTCACTAGTAAGAAAGACAACAAAGTGGTTCTAACTGGAGTTAGAAAAGGAAATGTGTACATAGCTGACTTCAACTCTACAGATGCAGAATCCATTACTTGTCTCTTCAGCAAAGCAAGCACAGTTGAAAGTTGGCTATGGCACAAGAAGCTATCTCACTTGAATTTCAAGACAATGAATGATCTAGTCAAAAAGGACTTAGTTAGAGGAATCCCTCTAGTTGAATTCTCAAGGGATGGTTTGTGTGATGCTTGTCAGAAAGGCAAACAAAGGAAAGCATCATTCAAAAAGAAGCTTGAAACAACAATTGATGAACCATTACAGCTGCTACATATGGATTTGTTTGGACCAGTCAATGTATTGTCTATTGCAAGAAAAAGATATTGCTTAGTGATTGTAGATGATTTCTCAAAGTTCTCATGGGTCTATTTTCTTGGATCAAAGGATGAAGCAAGTGAAATCATTATCAATCACATCAGGCAAGTCAACAATCATCCTGACTTGAAGGTTAGAAATATCAGGAGTGACAATGGAACTGAATTCAAGAATTTGACATTAAGGCTGTTCTGTGAAGAAAATGGAATCATGCATGAGTTCTCAGCTCCAAGAACACCTCAGCAAAATGGGGTTGTTGAAAGAAAGAACAGATCTTTAATTGACGCTGCCAGAACAATGCTTGAAGAATCAAAGTTACCAACATATTTCTGGGCTGAAGCTGTTAATTGTACCTGCTTCACTCAGAATATTTCTTTGATCAATCAAGCTAAAGGCATGACTCCTTATCAGTTGTTCAAGAGAAGAAAACCAACTCTAAACTTTCTTCATGTCTTTGGATGTAAATGCTTTATACTGAGGAATCAATCTGACCATAAAGGGAAGTTTGATGCAAAGGCTGATGAAGGGATATTTGTTGGTTACTCAGCTGGAAAATCTTATAGGGTCTACAATCTAAGAACCAACATTGTTATGGAATCTGTGCATGTTGTGTTTGATGATAAAAAGATTGATGGACTAACAGATGAGGGACATAATGAGAGACTCAAATTTGACAACATTGAGATATATTGTGATGATAGTGAAGAGGAGACTGATGGAGATGACACTTCAAAAGGGATTCAAAACATGCCCTTGGATAATGCACAAAATACTGCATCCGTTGATAGAGGCAATGCAGTATCCGTTGAAAGACATAGTGCATCATCCGTTGAAGTACAAAATGAAGCATCCGTTGATCATAGTTCATCAACGGATAATCGATTTACATCATCAGTTGATAGAACTCCAAGTTCCCTGCAAAGGACCAACAACTCAGGGGGAGTTTCAACTAGTCAACACTCTGTCTCACATCATGACAATACTGAGGCCACCTCATCTAGAGCACATCTTCCACCACAAAGGAAATGGACCAAGAATCATCCCTTTGAACTGATCATTGGTGATGCATCATCTAAAGTGCAAACAAGAAAAGCCACTCAAGATGAATGTCTGTATAGTAGTTTTCTGTCTCAGGAGGAACCTAAGAAAGTGGAAGAAGCTCTATTGGATCCAGATTGGATATTAGCTATGCAGGATGAGCTGAACCAATTTGAGAGAAACCAAGTATGGAAGCTGGTACCCAAACCAAAGAACAAGAGTCCTATTGACACAAAGTGGGTATTCAGAAACAAGATGGATGAAAATGGCATTATCATAAGGAATAAAGCCAGACTGGTTGCTAAAGGCTATTCTCAGCAAGAGGGAATAGATTTTGATGAAACATATGCTCCTGTTGCAAGACTTGAAGCCATCAGAATATTTCTAGCCCATGCAGCCCATGCCAATTTCAAAGTCTATCAAATGGATGTCAAGAGTGCATTTCTAAATGGGAAATTAGAGGAAGAAGTCTATGTAAGTCAACCTCCAGGATTTGAAGATCCAAATTTTCCAGACTATGTGTATTATCTGTTGAAAGCACTCTATGGACTGAAGCAAGCACCTAGAGCCTGGTATGAAACCTTATCAAAATTTCTTTTGGAGAATCACTTCACTAGAGGTACTGTTGATAAAACTCTCTTCTTTAGGGATGTTAATGGCTCTAGTATACTTGTTCAAATTTATGTAGATGACATAATATTTGGCTCTATAGATGATAAACTTTGCAAAAAGTTTGCTAAGCTAATGCAAAGTAATTATGAAATGAGCCTAATGGGAGAACTAACCTATTTTCTTGGTTTACAAGTTAAACAAGTTAGTGATGGAATTTTCATTAGTCAAACTAAATATATTTATGATCTTTTAAAGAAGTTTGACTTAATGGAATGTTCATCTGCAAAAACTCTCATGGCCACTGCCACCAAACTTGAATTAAATAAGACTAAAAGGTCTGTGGATATTACAAGTTATAGAGGCATGGTTGGTTCACTTTTATATTTAACTGCTAGCAGACTAGATATAATGTTTGCTACATGTCTATGTGCTAGATTCCAAGCTGATCCTAGGGAGTCTCACTTAATTGCTATCAAAAGGATTTTCAGATATCTCAAGGGTACACCAAATTTAGGTATTTGGTATCCTAGAGAATCTGGCTTTGATCTAATTGGTTATTCAGATGCAGACTATGCAGGTTGCAAAATAGATAGGAAAAGTACAACAGGCTCCTGCCAATTCCTGGGAAACAAGCTTGTATCATGGTTTAGCAAAAAGCAAAATTCAGTCTCTACTTCTACAGCTGAGGCTGAATACATTGCTGCTGGAAGTTGCTGTTCTCAAGTGTTATGGATGAGGAACCAACTCCTTGACTATGGACTTCATGTTGATAGAATTCCTATCTTTTGTGATAACACAAGTGCCATAGCCATAACAGAGAATCCTGTGCAGCACTCAAGGACCAAGCACATTGATATCAAGTACCACTTCATTAGGGAGCATGTCATGAATGGTACAGTGGAACTAGATTTTGTTCCAAGTGAACAACAAATTGCTGACATATTTACCAAGCCACTTGATGAATCAACATTCACAAGATTGGTAAGTGAGCTAGGTATGCTTAATTACTCTTAAAATTTATGTCTTTATTGCAATTTGAATTGAAGCCTGAAATATATTAGTTGCTAAGAACAAATTTGACTTTTAACATAGTTTATTCCATCAACGGATGTTCCCTATCCGTTGAAAGTCAAAATTGCTCTATCAACGGATAATAATTATCCGTTGAAAGACAAATACATTTCTGGAATTTTTATCCGTCAACGGATAAAACTGAAGTACCTTTCAACGGATGACAATTTTCCTTATCCGTTGAAATGTCACATCAATCGATTCAGGTGTTTAACAGCCGTTGATTCTATTCTCTTAACCGTTGATACTCATACATACATCTGTATGTATTGGTTTTAAAGGTAGTTTTTAGAATACTTACAGTTTATTCTTAAAACGGTTGAAATTCACTAACGTATATTTATTGATAAATCTTTATTTTATATTTTTGTTTATTAATTTGAGAAAGCATATAAGTCCTTCTGATTGTTCATTTTTACTTTACGCTTTCTTAAAATTTCAAGCATTTACCATTTTCTCTCTGCAAAAACTTCAAGTTATTCTCTTCAATTTCTACTCACAACAATGGCACCAGTCGTGAAGATTATGTCTCAATCTGGGTTCATCTATGAAAAGAACAATTTCATAGCTTTGGTAGAAAAGAATGAAGCCCACTCAGACTATCACAAAATGATGGACTTCATCAAAAACTGTAAACTTAGCTATGCAATGCTGGAAGCCCCAACAATTTTCTGTGAAGTAGTTGAGGAGATTTGGACAACTGCTGAGTTCAACTCCATGGATATGACTATCTCCTTCACTCTCAAAGGTAAAACTCACTGTAGTAACTGTGATGATTTACAAGCATGTTTTAAATTGCCTGAGAACAATGCCATGACACCACACACTGATAGTGATGTATCCAGCATGTTAGATTCCATAGGTTATTCTCTTAACTCTGCTAATTTAGGGAGTATTAGAAGAAAAGGCCTTAGGAAAGAATGGAGTTTCCTTGGGGATGCCTTTATAAAGGTTTTCTCTGGGAAAATTAGTAATTTTGATGCCATAACTTCATCTCTGGTTAATATGTTCTATATGCTTGTTTCTGATAGGTATTTTAACTTTAGCAACTATGTGATGCTAAAATTAGGTACTAGATTAGGTAACAAAGCTAATAGACCTAATAACATCTATTATGCTAGATTCTTTATGTTATTGGCTAACCATGTTGCTGAAGGTTTAGTCATAGTCAATGAGAATAATAAACTCAAGTGCTGGGCACAAGAGAAAAGAGTTCTTGCAGACTTGATGAGAATGGATCTTAACAGCAGTGTGTCATTGGTATATTTACCAATCATGAATGCACCTCAGGTAGGTGAGGTAATTGCTTCTACAACTCCTACTTCTTCCAACCCCTCTATTTCTTTATCTTCTAGTGTGGCCATGAAATCTGTGATGCCCCAACAGATTTCTACCAAGGTCACCAAAACTAAACTTTCAAAATCAAAGACAAAGAAATCCACCTCTGTTGTTTCTCAAAAGACAACAGTTGTAACACCAACTATTAACCCTGAGGTGAGTGAACAGGGTGTGAGTGGTGAGGGGAGGGGTGAACATCAAAGAAACCCCCAGGATAAGGAAGGAAAGTTGAGTGCTTCCCAAGCTAGCCAAGCCACAGTTTCTCAAAAAGCTGTGGTGGTTGAAAAGGTATCTAGCACATCCCTAGTAGCATCCTCCCAAAAGAATGTTACTATTGAAAATAGTTCCAAACCAGGAACACAGAACAAACGAGGGAGGGACACTAAAGCCAAACACTCACCAACAAAAGCCTTTATTAGAAGAAAGAAGGCTAGAACCCAATCTTCTACACAGGGTGCACACACTGCAGAGATACATCCATCTGTATCTATGCCTTCTCAAACTCAGTTTGATGTGACTCCAATAAATGTGGAGTCACAGCCCCATTCTCTCACAATAATCACACATCAATCACCAAACACTTCATCACCATCTCTGGATGTGGATATGTTATTCCCATCAATTCCTGATTCTCCCTCTTTACAACTCAGGGAGAAGCCCCACTCAAATACAGGTGATCATCATCTCTTGGATGATTTGTTGGATCACCCGCAAATTCTTTCAGATATAATTGAAGGATCTGTGTCACCACATCTCAAATCAATCTACACAGATTCAACAGTTATATCACTTTCAATTTTAACTTCTTTTCCTTCTTCAACGGATATCACTCATCCGTTGACAAGTGGTTGTTCTTCAACGGATAAGCTTAACAGCAGTTATCCGTTGATAACATCAGTTTCACCTTCAACGGATATTCCACATCCGTTGACAGTCTCTACACAAATAACTGAATTAATCCCAAGTGTAGAAGACATGAATACTGTGCAATCACTCTTAGGATTGAGGGAAGGGAGTGACAATTTGAGTGAGAGGCTGGGTTGCTCCCAGGCAAAAGGAGAGATTGAGAGCTCAAAAATGCATGCTATTTCTTCCAGCATGGCAAAAGTAAGTCAGTGGAGTACCACCTTAGTAGGTGAAGGTGAGGGAGTGAGTTGTGTGAGCCAGGGGGAGCCCCTGATGCAAGAACATAGAGAAAAAGAGAGAAAAGCAGGTACAGTAGATACAAGGGTGGAACCAGCCATTGCTAATGAGTCAATGATTGTGGATGATGCTGAAAAGGAAAGACAATTTCAGCAACATTACAAAGCTGTAATTGATAACATTTCCTTGGATGCTGACACTTTTACTCATCCTGTGACAGCCTATCAACTGTTGGCTGCTCAGGGCAATGAGAAAGCAGAAAGGTCACTACATCTAGTGCACACAACAGAATCTCTTCAAAGGGATAAAGCTGCTATTAACAAAATGCCTTCTACAGCTGGTGAGCCATCTGAGGAATTTGGAGCAAATTCTGATGATGATGACTCTATTTCTTTTGATGGAAGCATGAACTTAGGGGGAGATGAAGGCCCTAGTTCAATTCCAAATCTACCTGAATGGGCCTTGACTAAGGAGTACAGATCAGGGGAATTCAATGTCTCTTTAGTCAAACAAATCAACACTATTCAACAGACCATTCAGAATACTTCACATGCAAGTATCAAGGCTATCCTTCAAGCTCACCTGGACTCACTGCATCTCATGAAGCTGCAGCAAGTGAAGCAGAATCTGAGTATGGATGATCTCAGGAAGGATATTGCTGACTTGAAAACCTATACTTCAGAAAAATTGGATTCAGTCATGCCCTATGGTACATTGCAGGACTTGGTTTTGAGATTGAAGAAAGAATCTGTTACTGAAAAACGGTTGGCCAAGTTAGAAGACAGAGTTCAAGTTATTGAAAATTCTGTGGCCACCATTCTTCACAATCAACAATCTCAAACCAGTCTCCTAATGCAGCTGGCAAAAGCACAAGGCTTGACCCCTCTCCTTGATGATAACAAAAAGGGGGAGAGTAAAAGGGAAGGGGAAGGAGAGCCATCTACAAAAGTCAACATATCTAAAGTGCTAGTTCCTGCCATCACTACTTCTCCAATCATTCAAATCAAGGGCAAGCCCGATGGAATTGATTTGATTCAGCTAGCAGCAGCTGAAATTCAAGTGAAAGAGCAAAGGAGGAGAATTGATGAAAGGTTGCAACTGTTGTTTGGTTCTACACAAGACAAATCAACATCTGTGAAATACAGCACAAAAATTGAACCAATCAACATGGAGCTCATGCCAGTAGGGAGTCATAAGGATGGAGAAGCTTCTTCCAAAGAACTACAAGCTATAATTCTCAAGCCCAATGAAAGATCCAATAAGGACTCAACAAAGAATCCTTTAAAAGAAGTGGACTTTCCTCCTCCAAAAGCTGATGAGAACAAGATTTTAGGCAGAAGTATTGCTTATCTCAAAAAGACCATGGATGAGGCTGTAAGGAGAAATAGAGCTATTATCATTAGAGAGGGAAAGAGCATATGTGTGATGCAAGGACATCCCAAATTCTCAATAGCCAAGAAGGAAGAAGACAAGCAATTAAAGGCTGACAAAAGAGCACAAGCAAAGCTTGAACAACAGCTAAAGTCAAGTCTAGTTGAAAAAGAAAAAGGGATTGAAGTCAGGGGTGAAGACAAGACTACAAACCTAGATGAGGTTTTAGGGAGTATATTTGGTGAGAGTGTGGAAGAAAGAGGGGAATGGCAGAAGGGAAACAGAAGAAAGGCCAAGGCACATAGAAGGAGTGGAGATAACACTGAAGTAACCAAATCTATATCTAAACCACTACCTTCCATACCTGAACCCCTTGTTGCTGATCCCACAATAAACATCCATGGTGAACCAATCATTCCAAAAGAGGAACCTATTGATTGGGACACTATCAAATTGCCTACCTTTCTAACCACTCTTCCACTACCAAAGAAACAGAAAAGAAAACCAAAATCTACACCTCCCATAACCTCTAAGAAATTCACTCAAAAACAAAAACCTAAGCCTAAGTCACCCATTTCTAAAGATGATTATGTTCACATCTGTGACATAAAAGAAATTTCAGACATTGAACTCTATCTGGATGAGCTGGAGGATGTAAGGGGAATAGCTGCCTACAGACAGTTACCAGAGAGATTAGTGTTCAGATATAAAGGAGCTGGGGAAAGAACATGGCCTCTCCACAGGATTCTGGATGAAGGCTACTCTACCTTGATTAGAGTCTATTCAGCTATACAAAAGGATTCTGGCTTTACCAGAACTGCCAAGACTGAAATTCTCAACAAGATAGCCAATATAAGGAAAACTTGGAGGGAGCCCAATGCTTTACCCAGGACTTTACTCATTCAAGAAAGGGAAATGAAAATTCTCAAATCACCTCATTGGTTGATGGAATTTAGAGATGATAAAGGAGTCAGAAGATTTTTCAGACTTGAAGACCAACTCAAGATTGCCAGCAATGAAACTCTCAAAGAAATGCAATCTAAGTTGGATGTCAGTGTTGAAGATGAAGCTGAATTCTTCAGACAACTCCAACTCCAAATTGAGGAAAATGACAAAAGGCTAGGAAAGAAAACCAGGGAACAAAGAAGAAAAAGATGATTTGCTCAGACTAAAGGAGTGTCCTTGGAAACACTGTAAATCTTCAATTATCTCCTAGTACATACACTTTTGCAGCATTTTTAAATTTCTACTTAGTTTCAATTCATATATCTGTTAAGTGTTTTGTTATCATCAAGTTAACCCTGAATTTATGCCTACAATTCTTATAGACATAAATAGGGGGAGATTGTTAGGAATGTATGTGCATTAGTTTGATGATATGTTTAACAAAATACTTAAGTAGAAATTTAGTGTCTGTAGCCTCAACGGATAAGACCACTTTGGCTATCCGTTGATGGTGTAGCTTTACTTAGAAATAAGTCTAGTGTTGTAGCATATTTCAGTCTCTGTATTTAAAATGTAATTCTTGGAAGTTGAGAGAAACTATGAGTCATGTTGACTGCTAGATGATATGCAGATAGGAAGGCCAATTGTAAATACTTCATGCCTTGTAATTTTGTATAAGTGAAGTGGTATCAACGGATGACTTAAAGACCTTCAACGGATGAGAAGCTAAGCTTCAACGGATGTCTCTAAAGCTTCAACGGATAAAGTCATCAACGGATAACATCCTTCAACGGATGAGTGCATCAACGGATGAAAGCTTCAACGGATAACATCCTTCAACGGATGAGTGCATCAATGGATGAAAGCTTCAACGGATGTTCTGATGATTAGCCATTGATAAGGGGTAGTTGTACCTACAAACAGAGGCACGTGGGTTGATAGAGACAACTGAGATGTGGTAGCCGAATTTCAGGAACAACAGAAAAAGCAGCCGTTCTTCTCTAGTACAAAGATGCAATAGTCAACAAAGTACTGGAGTGAACAGGAAAAGAAGCAAGTGAAGATCTTATTTTATTACTGTATTTTATATTGTTCTTCACTTGTACACTTGGTAATATATAAACCAAGTAGAAGCTAGTAATTAGAAGTGAGATTTTCCAGAGCTGTTTAGAAAAATATTGAGAGAAAATTCATCTAGTTTGTACTAGGATGCAGCTGTGATCAACATTGTTTAATCACAGATTTTCTAAAATACCATCTCTGGTGGAACAACAAATCCACCAGAAAAGTTTTTAAGGTCTGTTGTGTTCTTTACATTTGTGCTTGAATATATATCTGTCTATATTAGCTTAAAGCAATTCACACACTTGTTCTTCTTGAACACACAACTTTCATAAACTGCTCAAAACTTGAAAAAGTTTTGAGATTTACATTCAACCCCCCTTCTGTAAATCTCATTGTTAGTCCACTAGGAATAACAGAAACTCTATTACGTGCATTACTGTAATATGAAATTGCTGAAAATAATTAAATAAAGCCTGACATACATGTTATATTAAATTTAACTGAAAAAATTTGTTAGAAGAATAAATCCTGAAAATAGCATACCTCCAATACTACGTCCAAAGCAGTTCTTATTTTTTATTTGATCAAGCAGCTGGTCAACTTTCATTTTAAATACCCTTGCAACGACGTCGGGAGCGTCAACAACATCAACACCAAGTAGAAACTTTAACATCCTCTGAATTTCAGGCCATTTTTTGTAAGTGGTCATCATAAGGAACAATGATGGGTGTCCAAGTGTTCGACAAATTGCTATTGTGTCCTTGAAATACTGGTTCATGTATCTTTTACTTCCACTGAAGGAGGCTGGTAAAATTGTTGCCTTTCCAACATTTTCAGGATTGTTATCACCCTTATTTAGTGCATATCGTATGTTATGGTACATATCAGAACGAATTGTAGTCTGGTGACCTCTGATCCAGTCAAGTCTGTATTGCTCAATCGCAGTAAATGTGTCAACAACATATTGCTGCCATAAATAACCTCCGAGATGTGGAGTCAAACCTGAATATACATGAGCGAATTAATGAGATAATTAAAATTTGAGATAAAACTAATAGATAAGTGTTAAAATTTAAGTATTGATTTTGAATATACCTTTCGAAGGCCGTATCATGAGTTTATAATTGTAATATTCTTTCATTGTGATGAATTCTCTCTCCCCTTTTTCATCTGGATCTTCATTTTCGGTATTCTGACATTGTTTATGATTTATTTTATTTGATTTGGTCTGTTTAAAGGGATTTGACGGTAATATCCCATGTCTCTATGAGGAAAAAAAATAGGATACTGAAGCTGCATAAACTGTGGATCAGTTTAAAAAATTCTCTCCAATCCATTAGTTCTCGAATGGATTACTGTATCTCTGCATCCTTTACCATACTCGTCAGTGACAATCAACCCGACAACTTCATTCGATGGACCAATATGGTTAGGTCGACCAGATGCGGAACACGAAGATATTAGAACCAATCTAAATTTATCAACTGCATTTTGACTAATTCTTTCACGTGTCATACGAAAATCTTTGACTAGTCGATTATGTTTATCCAATATTTCTAACAACGACTGAACGATATCTTCATATACGGCATCACGTCCTCCCATAACGACATTTATTCTGTTATGTACTTCATCTTCAGTGCCATATATATAGATTTGACAGAACTTGGGCATCTCACCATCAAGTGGTACAAAGCTTCCAATACTGTGGTAATTTACACCTTTGACCTTGAAACAGTAAGGAGCACCACCACGATTGATACTACGATCAATTTGACCTCCAGTGGAAGACATGGCAAACATATAGTTGTGTACATTCTAATATTTTCCTTCAAATGCCTAAAACGGGATCCACCAATAAGGAGTGAAGCGAGAGGCTCGGGAGGTTGCTTTTCTTTATCAAGAATTATTAGACCATTTTTACAACAAAGAGAGAAAGTTGGAGGCTTTCTGGTTGCACTTTTATTGTTCCTTTCATGATTCCACATGATCGCCTGACACTTTGAACAAATTTTATCAGGATCACCGACATCGAGGTACTCACTCCACTTAGTAACAGTATTGTCAAATTCATGTACATCAACATCGTCACAATCACCTACAACATTTTAAAAAATTATGACTGTGGAACATCAGAGCAATTAAAAATGGAACTGAATTTAAGTTCATACCGCTAGATATACAATCACTGTCGCTGCTGTCACAATCTTCAACATTGTTAAAGTCTCCTAATAAGTTTTTAGAACCTGAACTTTCTCCTTGCTCATAATTACTTTTTACGGAAGATGTATCAAATGAAGAAGAACATGGACTAATTTTACCACAATTTTTTTGGATTGTTGTTTTACAGCGATATCTCTACTGAAACCTAACGTTACTTGTGGTTGTTTAAATATAGTGGATGTGTGCAGTGCAAAAGTGACAGTACTTTTGGCACTTTGATGCATTTTCCGTTGTTGTCCTACTACTACAACAACATTGTTAATAAGTTCAACTCCTACTCTCTTTATTTGCATAAATAGTATTAGTCTTTGATTTACAATTTTAATTTTGAAACGCACCTTCAAATCCCATGGAGAGTAATTTATGAACGCATGGAGTATCAGGAGTTGCGCATATTTCTCCATTTATCAGTACACCTACATAATTGACCCAAAATTTATCAAATTATGCGATATATTTTAACAATTTAAAAATTGTTTTTTGGCAATATAGAAATAAGACAACCATGGACAGCTGAAATAAAAAATAATAATTAGCATATTTTGACCTGATATTTGAGAAAAGTCTGAACGTGAAGTGTTTCCAGCAGGCTTAAATTATCGATTAATTCTCTGGCACACTGAGTCTTTCCGCACAACCTATTTTTTCTTTTACCTGGAGAAAAACATAATACTTTTAGCCAATAACATATAATTTTAAAAAATAATTTTTTCAACTATGAGTACAGTAAAATGTGCCTGATGTTTGAGAAGCATCTGAAGGTGACGCATTTCCTACAGGCTTGTGCACAATGCTTTTGCTAAAAGGTGGATCATCCGTCAGTGTACTCAGGAATAATTCGTGTTCTTTAAAACTGTAGTTCTTTCGACACACCCTCATCTGGGTTTTTTTCCTGCAATTTCCAGTAAAGACATTTATATTATCAAACAGAATTCTTTAGCAAAAAAATAAATAACTAACCACACTAATTATTGTTTACCAGGTTGTTTCAGGTTTGGTTTTGCATTTGGTTTAGTATTGAGGCAATATCCGTCAGTACCCGGTTTTTCAAAACTAGGTCGGAAATTACTGTCAACCTGAACTTCATGGAGACTTGACATTAACATTTGTCCGGTGGCTAATCTCTCCTTATCACTGGATTGGTAATTACCGACAACTGGAACTGCATAATCAAAAGGTATCTTAAAATAAATTATAGTTAAGCTGTAAATTAAAATTTGGGAATTTACTAGCCTTTGTCGTGTCAAGATTGCGCCGAGAATGTTTGCCTAAATCTTCCAAACACAATGGCAAATCTCCGCAGATTTGTTGATTACATAGTTTAACGTTAATATCTTGTAGCTCTGTATTTTTAAGATACCTATTTTCAGTTCTACTGAATGCTGACCATGGTATTGTATAAACACAACATTAGTATTACATTAAGAAGCAAACAAAAACATGTCAAAGTGGACTAACCTGCAAACTGTAAATTTTGACTAAATTCGATATTTGTTGATAGGGGTGTCAGAGGAGACTGGCTAAAAAAATTATCTGCATCCATGAAAAGGGAATACAAAGTAAACTTAAAATATCAGACCAAATAACATACATGTATGTTCTGCAATTCAAGTTACCGTTAATTGTTTTTAGAGGATTACGGCTAAGATATTCTGCATTATTCGTCTTCAAAGAATGCTTGAACGGTGAAGGCTTTGTACCTGAATTAATCACAAATTAAAGACATTAAATATACTCAAATCGTTAGAATATTCGGAAGCAAAGTTTTATCTGAACCGCAGTAGACGACAGACTTTGGCTATGTTCAATACTTGATCGGTTGAGGGATGATATAGTTGACAAAATTATTGGACTCTGATTCTCCTTACTACTATCTGACAATGAATTTCCACTCAAATTTATTGGATAAGATCCGGGTTTAACTAAAGAAAAGAATAAAGATAAACTTATTTTCAATTCCACTGAATGTTGATCATGGTATTGTATAAACACAACATTAGTATTACATTAAGAAGCAAACAAAAACCATTCAAAGTGGACGAACCTGCAGACTGTAAATTCTGACTAAATTCGAGATTTTTTGATAAGGGTGTTGATAAGTGGCATTTTATACCACTTAGAACGTCTTAAAATGGCTTAAATTGGTGTCTTGAAATCAAGTATTTTGTGTATTTGATGCGTTTTTCTAGTGTTTATGCATTTCAGGGTATTAGTTGCATTTCAGGGGAGGAATCATCAAGAATAAGCTTTGGCATGTGTTCACCATTGCGAGAGGAAAGGAACGGGCAGATTACGGCGAAGAAACGGAGCAAACTTGGATTTTTTCCAGTGGAGGCCTGCGCGCCCGCGCAGCTATGCTGAGCGGCCGCGCAGTAACCAGCGCGCCCGCGCAGCTATGTTAAGCGGCCGCGCAGGGTCGAGAATTTTGCTGAATTATTTTAGACTTCTACTTCTGTTTGGCTTCCAACTTCTATGTAATCTGAGTTTTATGGGACTATTATATAAGTAGATTTGAGACGTTTTCACAAGAAAAAAAAGAAGAAGAAGATTTTGTTTTACGCAAGAAGTGAAGGAGATAAGGAAGAAGACCGATTTAGCACACCGCAACGAAGAGGAAGCATATTTTCTTGTGATTCTTGTTTCGTTGTAGTGTTGGATGCTAGTTTTCTTGCTTTGACTTATTTACTCTTGTGACGTACTCTGTTTTAATATAATTAGTTTAGTTATTATTTTCTTGTGTTTGTTTATCATGATTTCATATGAACCCATGATGGCGATAAGTTCTATTATGGGCTAATCGTGATCATGGGGTTGCAACGGATTTATTATGGAATTCTTTAGTTAATTGTTTAATACTTTAGTGTGTAATGATTGCTTGATATCTAGTATTGGTTGTGCGTATTCGTCTTATGTGCGTCGCGAACATATAAGATAGGGTGTTAATCTCTTGTGAAGCGACGGTGGATCTTGAGATTTAGAACTTGCCATGCTAGCATAGGTTCATGTACGTTGTGCATGATTAGTGGGTAACTCTAACAGTTTTATTTGCCCTATATAATCCAAAGGAATAACTTGAGCTTAAATCGTTGTGTTGTCAATTTCTGTAGACATATAGGAACTCAACATAATTGATGACTATTCAACTTCTATCTTAATTGTGGATGCTTGGTAGAATGGTATTAGTACAATAAAAGTTGGCTTTTATCAGTTTCGTGTTATTCGATTAATATCATCACTGTCACATGCTAAAGGTAATAACAATGGCTATAGAAGGAAGTAATAATGAAGTTGTGATCTCATGAGTGTTTTATTATTGATAAATTGAAGTGTTAGTTAAGTGGTTAATTAAGTAGTTAATTATAGTTAATATTTAATCAACAATTTTAAGTGTTATTATCTTAACATTGAGAAGTAATCATACATTGGTGAGTGAGTTTAATTAGACAATAATTTAGTCCGAGTCTCTGAGGGAACGAACTAGAAAATATTCTGTATTACTTGCGAACGCGTATACTTGCGTGAATATTAGCGCGTGTTTTCGCCCTAACAAGTTTTTGGCGCCGCTGCCGGGGACTCGGCGTATTTGTTTAGTTTATGTACTTACCATCATTGGTCATTAGGACTCAGTGATTAGGACGTAGTAGTTACTTATTTTTTCTGGTTGTGTTTCAGGTACTTTAGCAAGCGTATATGCAAACTCGTTCTCGTGCTCGCAAGAGGACTTTAGATACAGCTGAGGAGACAGACGAAGTTCTTGATATTCCGGAAAAGTTAGATTTTGAGGATTCGTATTCAGGAACTGAGCAGAAAGAACCAGTTCAAGCTGATCCAGCTCTTATGAATTTTTCTCGGCCTAAAATTGATGACATTCAGTCAAGCATCCTTCATCCGGCTATTCAAGCTAACACCTTTGAAATCAAGCCGAGCACTATTCAGATGGTGCAGAATTCTGTTTCTTTTGGAGGAGCGGCAACTGAAGACCCCAACATGCACATAAGGAATTTTGTCGAGATCTGCAGCACCTTTAAGTATAATGTCGTGACTGATGAGGCTATCAAGTTGAGGATTTTCCCATTCTCACTAAGGGACAAGGCTAAAGACTGGTTACATTCTGAACCAGCTGGGTCCATCACTACGTGGCAAGATCTTGCGCAAAAGTTTCTGGTGAAGTTTTATCCGATGGCAAAGACTGCTGCTATGAGGAGTGCTCTTACTCAGTTTGCGCAGCAACCTACAGAATCTATGTGCGAGGCTTGGGAACGCTACAAGGAAATGTTGAGAAAATGTCCACATCATGGAATGTCGGATTGGATGGTGATCACTGGTTTCTATAATGGTTTGGGGGCCCAATCTCGGCCCATGCTCGATGCAGCAGCTGGAGGACCCTTATGGGCTAAAAGCTATACTGAGGCGTATAATCTTATAGAGACGATGGCTGCAAATGAGCATCAAAACCCAACTCAGAGGATGACGTCAGGCAAGGTAGCAGGTATTCTGGAAGTTGATGCAGCCACCGCTATTGCAGCCCAGCTCCAAGCGCTATCAATGAAGGTTGACTCTTTGGCTACGTATGGAGTTAATCAAATAGCTATGGTTTGTGAGCTTTGTGCAGGTTCTCATGCTACGGATCAGTGTTCTCTTGTAAACGAATCTGTTCAGTATGTGAATAATTATCAGCGACAACAGCAGCCTGTGCCAGCAACCTATCATCCTAACAACAGAAATCATCCAAATTTCAGCTGGGGGAATAATCAGAATGCTATTCAGCCACCATATCAGCAAGGAGTGAGTAAACAGTTTAACCCACCTGGATTCCAGCAACCACAGCAGTATGCTACAAGGCAATCATATCCTCAACAGGGAAGTGCAGCTGCACCTACTAGTGCTGATTTTGAGGAACTTAAGCTGTTGTGCAAGAGTCAGGCGGTTTCTATCAAGACCTTGGAAAATCAAATTGGTCAATTAGCCAATGCAGTGCTCAATCGTCAACCTGGCACTCTTCCCAGTGACACGGAAG
Organism: Apium graveolens; assembly: GCF_009905375.1. Lineage (NCBI taxonomy): Eukaryota > Viridiplantae > Streptophyta > Magnoliopsida > Apiales > Apiaceae > Apium > Apium graveolens. The sequence continues at coordinate 100,573,243 of NC_133649.1, forward strand.
TACCAGGCAGGAAGGAAGCTAAAGTGCAAGTCAAGGCTATTACCTTAAGGTCTGGAAAAGTAGCTGATGCTGAAAAGGCAAAAGAAGTAGAAGCTGAAATTAGAGGTGAAGAATCTAAGCAAAAGGAGAAAGCGGCGGAACCAAGGAAGACTACTGTTGAACACACTCTGCCTGAGGCTAATACAGGGGAGAAACAGCTTTATCCTCCACCACCTTTTCCTAAGAGATTGCAGCAACAAAAGCTGGATAGACAGTTCGGGAAGTTTCTGGAGCTGTTCAAGAAACTTCACATCAATATACCTTTCGCTGAGGCTCTGGAACAAATGCCTAGTTATGCGAAGTTTATGAAGACTATTCTTTCAAGGAAGGTGAAACTGGATGACCTTGAAACCGTTGCTCTCACGGAAGAATGCAGCACTGTTCTGCAACAAAAGTTACCACCAAAACTAAAAGATCCAGGAAGCTTCACCATTCCTTGCACAATTGGCAATCTGACGTTTGACAAGTGCCATTAATCTGATGCCGTTGTCGATCTTTAAAAAACTGGATCTGCCTGATCCAAAACCCACGTACATGTCACTACAATTGGCTGACCGTTCCATTACTTACCCAAGGGGCATAGTTGAGGATGTGCTCGTCAAAGTGGATAAGCTCTTCTTTCCAGCAGATTTTGTTATTCTGGATTTTGAGGAAGATAAGAAGATTCCCATAATCTTGGGGAGGCCTTTCTTGGCTACTGGCCGTACCTTGATAGATGTGCAAAAAGGTGAACTTACTATGCGGGTCCAAGATCAGGATGTGACCTTCAACGTATTCAAGGCAATGAAATTTCCTACTAAAGATGAGGAGTGCTTAAAAGTGGATGTGATTTATTCTGCGGTTACTTCGGAACTCGATCACATGCTAAAGTCTGATGCATTGGAAAAGGCCTTAGTGGGGGATTTTGACAGCGATGATGAAGATAGCAACGAGCAATTACAATATCTGAACGCTTCTCCCTGGAAGCGAAAGCTGGACATACCATTTGAATCTCTTGGTACTTCTGACCTCAAGAACGCTGAAGGGAAGCTCAAACCATCAATAGAGGAAGCACCTACCTTGGAGCTCAAGCCATTACCTGAACACTTGAGGTATGCTTTTTTAGGTGATTCATCTACGTTACCTGTTATTATTTCATCTGACCTTTCAGGTAGTGAGGAAGACAAGCTCTTAAGGATTTTGAGAGAATTCAAATCGGCTATTGGATGGACCATAGCAGACATCAAGGGGATAAGTCCTTCATATTGTATGCATAAAATTCTGCTAGAGGAAGGTAGTAAGCCAACTGTGGAACTGCAGCGAAGACTGAATCCCATCATGAAGGAGGTGGTGAAGAAAGAAATTCTGAAATGGCTAGATGCAGGCATCATTTATCCTATTTCTAACAGCTCGTGGGTGAGCCCCGTACAATGTGTACCTAAGAAGGGAGGTATCACTGTGGTCGCAAATGAAAAGAATGAGCTCATCCCTACTCGAACAGTTACAGGATGGAGAGTATGCATGGATTATAGAAAATTGAACAAAACCACAAGGAAGGATCACTTCCCTCTTCCATTTATTGATCAGATGCTTGACAGATTGGCGGGACATGAGTATTTTTGTCTTCTGGATGGTTATTCCGGGTATAATCAGATTGGTATTGCACCAGAGGATCAGGAAAAGACTACCTTCACTTGTCCATTTGGCACATTTGCTTTTCAAAGAGTTTCGTTTGGGTTATGTGGCGCACCGGCCACCTTTTAGAGATGTATGATGGCTATATTCTCTGACATGATTGGAAATAATGTCGAAGTGTTCATGGATGACTTCTCCGTCTTTGGACACTCATATGATGAATGTTTGAATAATCTGCACGCCGTACTCAAAAGATGCGTGGAAACTAATTTGGTGCTTAATTGGGAGAAATGTCATTTTATGGTGTGTGAAGGCATTATCCTTGGGCATAAGGTCTCTAGCAAGGGTCTGGAGGTGGACAAGGCCAAGGTGGGAGTCATTGAAAATCTTCCCCCACCTAATTCTGTGAAAGGAATCCGTAGTTTTCTTGGTCATGCGGGTTTTTATCGGTGATTCATCAAGGACTTTTCAAAGATATCTAAGCCGTTGTGCAATTTGCTTGAGAAAGATGTGCCGTTCAAATTCGATGATGAATGTTTGGCAGCATTCGAGACTCTCAAGAAGAGTTTGATCACGGCACCAGTCATTACAGCACCAGATTGGACAGAACCATTTGAGATGATGTGTGATGCGAGTGATTATACGGTAGGTGCAGTTCTGGGACAGCGCAAGAAAAATCTCTTCCATGTGGTCTACTATGCGAGTAAGACTTTAAATGGTGCCCAATTGAACTACACCACTACTGAGAAGGAGCTTTTGGCTATAGTCTTTGGCTTTGAGAAATTTCGATCTTATCTGCTTGGTAGGAAAGTAACAGTATTCACTGATCATGCAGCTATTCGCTATCTGGTTTCTAAGAAGGATTCGAAGCCGAGACTCATTCGTTGGGTGCTTTTACTTTAGGAATTTGAGTTAGAGATCAAAGATAGAAAAGGTACTGAGAATCAAGTAGCTGACCATCTCTCTAGGTTGGAGAATCCCGATTCTACTTCACAAGATAGGACGTTAATCAATGAATCTTTTCCGGATGAGCAGTTGTTTGCAATTCAGGAGGAAGAACCATGGTTTGCAGATATTGTAAACTATCTCGTCAGCAATATAATGCCTCTTAATTTGACATCCGCTCAAAAGAAGAAGTTTCTGCATGAGGTGAAGTGGTATATGTGGGATGAACCATATTTGTTTAGACAGGGAGCTGACCAGATCATCAGGAAATGTATCCCGTTCTGTGAGACGGAGGGGATATTACGAGACTGCCATTCCACGGTTTATGGGGGACACTATGGAGGTGAGAAGACGGTAGCTCGTATTCTGCAAGCAGGTTTTTTCTGGCCTACTTTGTTCAAGGATGCTCATCAGTTTGTTTTAAGGTGTGATCGTTGCCAAAGAGTGGGAAATTTGTCAAGGAAGGATGAAATGCCATTAAATGTGATGCTTGAAGTCGAGGTCTTTGATGTATGGGGAATCGATTTCATGGGGCCTTTTATCTCGTCTTGCAATAATCAGTACATCTTGCTAGCAGTCGATTATGTCTCAAAATGGGTCGAAGTTAAAGCTTTACCGACAAATGATGCAAAGGCAGTGCTAAATTTTCTTCATAAGCAAATTTTCACAAGGTTTGGAATACCTCGGGTAATCATAAGTGATGAAGGATCGCATTTTTGCAACCGTAAGTTCACTTCTATGATGCAGCGTTATAATGTGAATCATCGAGTAGCTACTGCCTATCATCCGCAAACAAATGGTCAAGCGGAAGTGTCTAACAGAGAGATAAAGCGTATTCTAGAGAAGGATGTTTGTCCGTCAAGAAAGGATTGGTCTTTAAAGCTCGATGAAGCTGTTTGGGCTTACAGAACAGCATACAAAACTCCACTTGGGATGTCACCGTTTCAGTTGGTGTACGGTAAGGGATGTCATCTACCGGCGGAGCTTGAGCATAAGGCCTACTGGGCATTGAAGAAATTGAACCTGGATTTAGATGCAGCTGGTAAGAAAAGAATGCTTCAGCTTAATGAACTGGATGAGTTTCGACTTCAAGCGTATGAAAATAACAAAATGTATAAGGAAAAGGTGAAGAGGTGGCACGATAGGAAGCTACATCCAAAGTTATTTGTGCCAGGGCAACAAGTTCTCTTATTCAACTCTCGGCTCTGACTTTTTCCTGGGAAGTTGAAATCAAGGTGGTCTGGACCTTTTATTGTCAAAACTGTGTTTCCACATGGAGCGGTGGAAATTTTTGAGAATGATCCGGACCAAGCATTCAAGGTTAACGGTCAGCGGTTGAAGCACTACTATGGGGACATGGCAAACCGAGAAGTGGTTAGTGCCATTTTGTTGACTACTTGAGCAGGGTATGAAACGTCAAGCTAATAACGAAAAAGAAGCGCTGCGTGGGAGGCAACCCATGAATTATTGTTACAGAAACCCTTAGAAGTTAATAACCTATCCAAAAACACAAAAAAATCAGAAAACAGGGGCTGAAAAAAAAAATTCCAGTGACCACCTGCGCGCCCGCGCAGCTAAGCTGAGCGGCCGCGCAGCAAGCTGAGCGCCCGCGCAGCTATGCTGAGCGGCCGCGCAGGGGTCGAGGACCAGAAATTTTTTTTTACAGTTCAGAAAAAAAAAACAAACAAACAAAAACAAACACAAAAACGGTTTTAGCCCATAAACCCACGATTTGTTCCCACTACCCCATCATTTTATCCCTTAATTCCCAAACCCTAATCTAATCCACACCCTATATATACATACACCTATCCTACATATCTCCCACAAAACTTCCTACACTTAAACCCTCTCACAAACATCAAATATCAGTTCTTACACGCTTTTATTCACGAATCAATGGCACCCAAGAGAGCACGCACTATTGACAGCAGCAGCACAGTTCCTACTGCTGATTCATCGAGGGGTACTGCTGCAAGGCCTCGGTTAACTGACAGAGCCGCGGAGGAGGAGTACACTAGGCTGTTGGGTAAGCCGATTCTGAAGGAGAGGGGGTTTTTACCATCGGGGAGGGATGGTGAGTTGTTGCCCATGATTGCAGAGAAGGGGTGGATAGCTTTTTGTGAGTCACCCGAAGCAGTACCGATGAGCGTTGTTCGTGAGTTCTACGCGAACGCGAAGGCCGAAAAGAATGGGTTTTCTGTGGTCCGTGGGCTGACGGTTGATTATCATCCTGCGGCGATTCGCCGTGTGATTGGACAGCGAGAGAGGAAGCCCGAGGAGGAGAACTGGAATGAAAAGACTGCTGAGGATTTTGACTTGGATTTGATTTGTGCGACTCTCTGTCGACCGGGCACAGTTTGGACCCGCAGTACAGGCAATAATGAGTATCGTCACTTTCCGGCGATCGCCATGAACAGGTATGCCCGTGCATGGAATGCATTTATTTGTGCTAATATTTTTCCTTCTTCGCATGCACACGAGGTCACAGTTGAGAGAGCACAGCTGTTGTGGGGAATTCTGAATGAGGAGTACTATGTGGACCTTGGTGAGTTTATCTACCAAGGAATTCTGAAGTTTTTGAGGGGAGCAAAGCATATGAACATATCTTATGCATCTACGGTTACGAAGCTATGCCGAGCAGTGGGAGTGAACTGGCCGGCTCATGAGCAGTTGCAGTTTCCAGCCGCTCCGATTGATTCTGGCACTCTGAATGGGATGCAGGAGTGGACTGGTGGTGAGCCTGAGGAGCATGGGCTGGGTTATCATCTTCCAGGAGGGCGTCCAGCACGAGGTGCTACTATGGCTAGGCCAGAGCGTGATGAGGCTGGTTCTTCGAGAGCTCAGGAGGGTGCTGGGATGGTTGATGCCCAGTATAGGAGGCTTTCACGGCGGATGGATGCCATGTATGAGACATAGAGCAGGTTTGCTCAGGAACTCACCCTTGCGTTAGGGACTGCTTTTCGAGGCCTTGGAGCTGATATCCAGTGGCCAGTTTTTGGTGAGGACTCTGCATACCCGCCGCCTGATACTCCACCCACTGAGGGTGCTGATGATGATGACTCCGAGTAGGTATACCATGTGTTCCTTTCTACTACTTTCACTGAGGACAGTGAAGATTTTTAGTTTGGGGGTGGTAGTTAAGGAATTTTGTGTGTGTGTCATTTAGTTGCATATTCATGATAGTTTAGTTCATATAGTTGCATAATTTATGCCATATAGTTTTTTTTATGAATGTCATGTAGCTCATGCATTTACCATGATCCCTTTTGCAATGATTTATCGACTGAATTGTGATATTGATGTGAGTGTAGTGATAGCATTAAAGTGATATTAAGTTGTGTAGGTAGATATGCATGCTAGAAACAATTGTAAGTCCACTAAGTCTTAGAGAATGCGAAAGGGCTAGATTGTGTTATGATTTGGTTGTTTTCAAGGTCAATCTACTTATTATGCTTAGAATTCGATTATAGGTTCTTAGTGATAAAGACATGAAAAAGAAAAATTTTGGAGAAAAAAATATGGAAGTTGTTGCTAGTTGTGGCTAGGCGTCAAATGGCTAGTAGCCGGCTCGCGTATGTTGCGAGTAGTCTAGGGTTGAGCAAGATGGAGCGAAACGCACTTGCTCAGAAATAAAAAAAAAAAAAAATTTGGCATAATTGATCAAGAGTGGGCTCTTTGGTATTCGAGTTATTAAGTTCTTAGGGGACTTTGTGCCTAGCGACCTAAGGCTTTTAGAGTCTGGGATCCGCTAACCTAACGCTCGTTACATGGATATCATTGTATAAGTCTTTTGTGGACCTCACTCATTGCACGGTCAAATGTGACGCCCTCCAAACCCGGGGTCTAGGTTTGGGGGTCACTCGCCAATAAACCAAAATAAAATAATCACGGCGGAATAATATAATAAATACGACCCCTTTACCTGCACTGGATCGATCACAGGTTATAGTATGGAACAGGCACTACTACAAATCAAGTGTTATTACAAACCATAAGTCTAATTAGTTTTACAGATTATTCAAATTTTATTACAAACCTCTAGACTATCCAAGCGTCCCAAAACAGTCTACCTGGAATACACACCACTAATTACAAGCACTCGACTTCTGACCAAACCTGGATCTCAAGCCTGCTCTGGCTTAGCTGAAAGATTAGATTGATAAACAAGTATGAGCGAAAGAAATGCTCAGCAAGCAATATAAAATGTACTTGAAATGATAAACCATATTCTGATAATAACTGGACAAAAGGATAAAAGCAGTAATATTTGATCAATAATAAAGCTTCACAAGCTATCAACAATAAACGATAATTTTTAGATTGGAATCTAACTCTGACGGACGTACTATCACATGCTGATCAGCCCGTGTGATAGCACAATGTCATGATTCATAGAAACATGTCCCCAAAATACGAGTACTCAATTAAAAAGGCAATATACCTGCCTGTGGCAAAAATGGTGTCATAATATTTCATACAACACATAGAAATAGCCCTCCGCTGGACCGTCCGTCCCGGTCACTTACGCATTCATCCAATCCATAAAACATTTTGATCAAAGGAGCCGAATCAAAGGACATCCTTAACCCTATAACTCCCCATTTCTCATGGTCCAGAGTTATCTCAACAATCGATGGCGAAATAACTAGAACAATTAGTTATTCGCTAATCCCAATTCAATGTTCTACTGTATAGAGTAATTTATAGCGAAATATAAAACATTTAACTATCCTGAATTTAGAATAGTATCGAAATTGAAAGAATAAAATTCAGAGTCAATATCAATTGAATGATGAATAAAGATATAGGTACTTGCATAATATGATTCGAAATAAACGTCACTTGAACAATAAGTGAAGTTAGGGTACTTGCCTGGTATGCTCAATAACCTCTTACTTTAACTCTGCTTCTAACTGATGGCTACTATCTCCGTCTAATACTTGACTGCACTCCTTGTTACTTGATTCTATAAACAAAAAGGACTATCTTAATTGACAGAACTAAACTCAATCGACGTAACTATACGTCTTGACATCTACCCGATCGTTTATAACTAAGCATGGCATTTTAAACTGTAAACAAATAACATATATATCATGTAACACATAATCATAGCATTTGTATAACACGTAATCATATATCTCATGTAACACATACGTCAGATCATTACAAGACACGCCTCAGTGCGTTCAGAATGAAAATCAGGTCAATATTAGCATTTATCGATCAAACACTGACTCAAACTGATATACAAATTAAATGACATTGCAATATAAAAGAAATTAGGTCTCAAAAGTATTTTTATTGAAAACGCAATATTTTTCTGAGTCTGTACGCGTTCGTTTCGTATTAAACGGACAAACGGTTGATTTATTATGAATTTTTGAACATTTTTCGGAATAAAACGGGTCTCCAAATCATTTAATAATTAAATAATAGGGCTCGAATACTCGAAAATAATTTTATAAATATTATCGAGCCGGGAAAATAATTTAAAATAATATTTTAAAGTTCGAGACTATTCTTCGAAATTTTTAAATCAAAAATAAATAATTAAATCTAATTAAATAATCAATTAAAATTAATTAATAACTAATTAAATTAATTAATCAATTAATATTTTAAATTAATTGACTAATTAAATAATTAATTAACAACTAAAATTAATTAATTAAATAATTTGGATTTATTTTTGAATTAAAATAATTTTTCAGAATTAAAATAATGATTTTCAAATTAAATAAAATGAATTTTCAGAAATTAAAAATAGGATTTTTGAATTATTTAAAAAGGAAAATCAAAAACAGTTGATAACAGTAAAGTTTGGGGAAATTCAGATCAAAAGCGGGTCGGGAAATAACCCAAGCGGGTTGAAACCGAGTCAAACCGGGTTGCCAAGAACCGCCGGCCGGAACCCAAAATCCGGCGGCCGGTTGACAACTCCGGCGAGCCCATTTTGACAGCCAAAACAACAGGTTTTAAGTTCATTCTTAATCCAATCACATAGATAACCACTGCAGCAACACGAACCTGGCAACCAATCCCTCCGCCGACTACCAGAACACAAAGTCCGGCCGAAATAGCCATTAAAGCCGGTGATAACCCGAGCTTTTCCGGCCAAGCCCGATTTCGTTCAATCATATGTCAAAATCGATGATTTGTATCTCAAATCAAACCCCTGAACATCTACAATCTATCCGTATCATCACAAACAATCAAAAACCACTAAATCATAAACCCCCAAAATTCGAATATTAACCCTAAATTACGAATTTTCACATCACTAGTCGTTTGAATGATTTGAGGGCATAAACAGAAAGAACATGAAAATTTGAACATTTTGGTTACTCATACTTCAAATTCTGAAGTCTGCATCACCCTCAAATTTGGGTTTGATTCTCAGAACTTTTCAAGAACACTAAGAACACATATTTAAAGAATTTTCAGAAAATTAAACCTCAATTTCTATATGATACCGAACCCTATTTTTGAAGTATAATATACCAAATCGACCAGAAAAACATACTCTACCACATGGAAGCATCAAATCACATCAACAACATCAAGAACAAATTTTCATAATTTAATTATCAAATAATTCGAATATAAATAATTAAATAAGAAAATTACTGTGATTTCTGGGCAGACACTGATGATTGATTCAGAAAGAAGATTTCGAGAGCTTCATTTTGGTATGCTGCACGCCCGAATCGGAGTTCGATAACGCCTTCGTTCGTGTGTTTGATTCTCGGGAACGTATCGGTTTCTCGGATTTTTCTCTGTTTTTACGGTATTTTAACTGGTTGCAAATGAATAAACCAAATAAACGAAATAAGAAATAGGCTATTTATATTTATGGAATATTGGATCGTTCTGGATCGTTTTGGATCGTTAAATTAGTTGCTTAGCCGCTAAGTAACTGTAAAAACGATACAATTCAATACAAGAATTGGATAATTATCAAAACCGGGCTTTTTATAAAACACCATATACGAATATAACGTAAAAATATCCCGTCTTTCGAGATTACGGGTTTTATTGATTACCGAAATAACTATCGTATCGAAAATATTGTGCCGGGCCGCGCACGGGTCAAACCGTAATCCGGATCGAAAAAGTCAAAACACGGAAAATGTCCGGAATTACCAGATTAGGTTAGGAAGGAGTTTTCGGAAGAGTTTCGGGTTGTAAAAACGCAAAACGGTTGAAGTTGGAAGATTCCCGGCTTTATAAAAAATTTTATAATTATTCTGAAAAATAATTAATAATTCATAAATCATTATAAAATCATATAACACTCCAAAAATTACCAGAAAAATACCACAATTATCTATATTTTATTCTGGACATATAAAAATTCAAATATTCAAATAATGTCACATATAAACATTCAAATATCAATTCTACTTTTCAGATAATTCACCAAAGTTCACATAAAATCGCATAAACAATTCCGAATAATAACAATAATATTTGAAAATATATTGGATATTACAATCTACCCCCCTTAACAGGATTCTGTCCTCAGAATCAGCCTAGGAAAATAAATGAGGATACTTGGATCGCATTTCGCTTTCCAATTCCCAAGTCGACTCTTCAACCTTGGGATTCCTCCACAAGACTCGCACTAAAGATACAGACTTATTCCTAAGTACTCTTTCTTTCTTATCTAAAATCTGTACTGGTTGCTCTACAAAAGATAAATCTGGTTGTATCTCGATTGGCTCGTATTCTATCACATGGTTCGAATCAGGCAAATAACGCTTCAACATTGACACATGGAACACATTGTGAATATGTTGCATGTGAGGTGGTAACGCTAATTCGTACGCAACTTTTCCCACACGCCTCAAAATCTCAAAAGGGCCAACATAACGTGGACTTAGCTTTCCTTTCTTTCCAAATCTTGATAAACCCTTCCAAGGAGAAACCTTCAGTAACACTGCTTCTCCAATTTCAAATTCCATATCTTTTCTGGTAGGATCAGCATATTTATGTTGACGGTCTTGAGCTGCTGTTAATCTTTTCCGAATGAGTTCTATTTTCTCTTTTGTCTGCTGGATCAATTCTGGACCCAAAATCTTTCTCTCACCAACTTCTTCCCAACATATTGGAGATCTGCATCTTCTCCCGTACAAGGCTTCATAAGGCGGCATTCCAATGCTGGCATGATAGCTGTTGTTGTAGGAGAATTCAACTAATGGCAAATGCTCGTCCCAACTCCCTTCAAAATCTAGTGCACATACCCTCAGCATATCTTCAATAGTCTGAATCGTTCTTTCACTTTGACCGTCCGTCTGCGGATGATACGCGGTACTCATGTTCAGCTTCGTTCCGAGACAATCTTGAAAACTTCTCCAAAATCTTGAGTTAAATCGAGGATCTCTGTCTGAAACGATGGATACTGGAACTCCATGTCGTGTCACAATTTCTTTAAGATATAACCGTACCAATTTATCCATTGAGAATCTCTCGTTGATAGGAAGAAAATGCGCTGACTTCATCAATCTGTCGATAAGAACCCAAATAACATCATGATTCGCCCTGGTCCTCGGTAATCCAACTACGAAATCCATCGCGATATGCTCCCACTTCCATTCTGGAATGTCCAATGGTTGTATCAGTCCACTGGGCCTTTGATGTTCCGCTTTGACTCGCTGGCAAGTGTAACACTTACTTACCCATTCTGCAATTTCCTTCTTCATGCTTGGCCACCAAAAGTTTTTTCTTAAATCTCGGTACATCTTCGTACTCCCGGGATGAATTGAGTATCTAGAGTTGTGAGCGTCTCGAAGAATTTCATCTTTCAGCTCGGCTATATTGGGTATCCATATTCTGGAAGAAAATCTTAATATCCATTTATCATCCTTTTGACTCCCTATTTCTTCTCCTGTCAAACTGTCTCGTTCATGGCTCATTACTTCCTCCTGACATCTTCTTATCTTCTTTAATAGTTCTGGTTGAAAAGATATTGCACACAATACCTCTGTAGACAAACTTGGGATACTAACCTCTATTTCTAGCTTCTCAAATTCCTTGATCAACTCCTCTGATGAAGTTATCATATTTAACCTCTCTTTTCTGCTCAGAGCGTCGGCCACCACATTTGCTTTACCTGGATGATAGTTAATAGTACAGTCGTAGTCCTTGATTAGTTCTAACCATCTTCGTTGTCTCATGTTTAATTCCTTTTGGGTAAAAATATATTTTAAACTCTTGTGGTCCGTGTAGATCTCGCACTTTTCCCCATAAAGATAATGCCTCCATATCTTCAATGCAAACACTATAGCTGCCAATTCTAGATCGTGCGTTGGATACTTTTCTTCATATGGTTTCAATTGTCGTGAAGCATAGGCTATCACCTTGTCATGCTGCATCAAAACACATCCCAATCCTTTATACGATGCGTCACTGTAGATCACAAAATTTCCTTGTTCATCTGGCAAGATTAGTACTGGAGAAGATACTAATATATTCTTTAATTCCTGGAAACTTTCTTCGCACTTCTCCTCCCATTCAAATTTCTGATTCTTCCTGGTGAGTTTTGTCAATGGCATAGCTATCTTCGCGAAATCCTGCACAAATCTTCTGTAGTAACCTGCTAATCCCATGAAACTTCTTACTTCTGTTGGTGTTTTTGGCCTCTCCCAATTGATTATGGCTTCAACCTTTGCTGGATCCACTTCCACTCCTTTATTGTTAATCACGTGCCCAAGAAATCGTACTTCTTTTAACCAAAATTCACACTTGGAGAACTTTGCGTACAATTTCTCCCGTCGCAGTATTTCCAGAACTATCCCCAAATGCTCTGCATGCTCCTCTTCTGTTTTAGAATAAATCAAGATGTCGTCTATAAACACGATCACGAATTTATCCAAATATTTCTTAAATACTCGATTCATCAGATCCATGAAAGCTGCTGGTGCGTTGGTTAATCCAAATGCCATCACTAATAACTCATAATGCCCATATCTGGTTCTAAATGCGGTCTTCGGAATGTCTTCAGGCTTGATCTTAAGTTGATGATATCCGGATCTTAAATCTATCTTAGAAAACCATACAGCGCCTCTCAATTGGTCAAACAGATCATCGATCCTCGGCAATGGGTATTTGTTCTTAATGGTCAGCTTGTTTAATTCTCGATAGTCAATACACAGTCACATACTCCCGTCTTTCTTCTTGACAAACAGTACTGGTGCACCCCATGGGGATACACTGGGTCTTATAACTCCTTTCTCCAAAAGATCTTGCAGCTGAGTTGCCAATTCTTTCATCTCCACTGGTGCCATCCGGTACGGGGCTTTTGAAACTGGTTCTGTTCCGGGTGCTAGATCAATTGCAAACTCAATTTCTCTGTCGGGAGGTAATCCTGGTAGATCATCTGGAAAGACATCTGAAAATTCGTTGACAACTGGGATTGCTTCCAGTGTTGGAACTTCTTTGCTGGTGTCTACCACATGGGCCAAATATGCTTCGCAATTCTGACGCAATAACTTTTTCACTTGAGCGATCGCTAAGCACTTCTTCTCTTGCCTATTTCCTCGAAATATCACCTTCTTCTTACTACCCAAGGTCTGAAGTCTTACTTTCCTATTCTTACAATCAATCTGGGCTTTATTTTCTGACAACCAATCCATTCCTAAAATAACATCAAATTCTCCCAACTTAAAAGGTATTAAGTTGGCATAGAAATGATGTCCTCCTATTTCAACATCACACCTCGGGCACACTCGATCGACGAAAACTTGATTCTTATTAGCTAGCTCTATCATTAATGCTTGTTCTAACAATTTAACTTCACAATGCAGTTTATCGACAAAACTTTGAGAAATAAATGACCTTGTAGCTCCAGAGTCAAATAGAACTTTAGCATCTACGGAATTGACTGGAAGCGTACCTGCAACCACGTCTGAACTCTGAACAGCGTCCTTCATAGTCATATTAAATGTCCTGGCCTTTGGCTGGTCCTTTGCTGGTGGTCCTTCAATTCTTGGCATATTCTGAGATGGAGCACCTGTAAGCCTTGGGGTGTTGCTCGTCGTAGCTTGTGTTGGGCAATTCCTGGCGATATGTCCTGGCTTTCCATACTTATAACATCCAGTTCCCACATTCTGACCTTGAGTCTGATATCGACACACATTAGCAAAGTGTCCCTTCCTGCCGCACTTGAAACACGTCACATTAGCATTACAATTTCCAAAGTGCTTCCTACCACAAAACTGACAATCTGGTATTGGTGGACGATTGGGCCTCTGCTGATTTGAATTCTGAAAATGGTTGCCTTGTCCTCCATTTCCTGATAGTGGTCTTCTGAATCCCATATTCCTATTACCCTGAAAATCTGGCCTTTTGTTGAAACGGCCCTGAAAATTACTTGACTGCTGACCTCCCTCTGAGGTTTCCATTTTCCTTTTCTTCCCATCCTTTCCTTTCTGTGACATATCACTCCTACTCTCAATCACCATTGCCTTATGAACCACTGCCACATATGAAGTCAATTCAAACATGGCCACTCTGTTCTGAATCCAAAATTTCAATCCCTGTTCAAACCTTCTTGCTTTCTTTTCATCTGTATCAACCTGGTCTGGCACGAACCTTGCTAACTCAGTAAACTTAGCCTCGTACTCAGCCACAGTAAGATCTCCCTGGGTCAAGTTCAAGAATTGGATCTCCATTTGATTCTTCATATACCTCGGAAAATACTTCTCCAGAAACAGCTCTGTGAATCTCTCCCAAGTTATAAACTCACCTCCTTCCAATGCTCGCGCGGATTCCCACCAATAGTTCGCCTCGCCCTTCAAAAAGTAGCTTGCAAACTTGGTCTTCTGTTCCGTTCCTGCTCCGACTAATTCAAAAGCCTTTTCCATTTCCTTGAGCCATGCATTGGCTTCCACAGGATCAACACTTCCCTTGAACTCAGGTGGCTTTACAGCTTGAAACTGCTTAAAAGTCACTGCAGGTGGTGCTACTGCTTGCTGCTGCTGTTGCTGTTGCTGTTGTTGTTGCTGTTGCGTAAGATGTAACATCTGCTGCTGCATCAGTCCCAACATCTGGATAATCGCTGGATCTGTACGGCTCTCGGTACGATCCTCTCCTAAATTATTTCTTCTCTTTGGTGCCATTATTCTGGTAAGAAACAAGCAATATATATAATAATCTGTCAAGCATTGTGTCAAATATGTAGCAATTCCTTAGTATATTAAAGTTCGCAAACAGTATCCCTTCCCTGAATATCATAAACTTGCTACCATATTAACACAAGCGACATGATTATCACATAATCCTGCTTATTATCTCAAGAATAATAACACAAAGAAACATTTACTCCGAATTATCCAACCCTTTTAAATCTTTACTTAAAATCTCAACTAAACCAACAAAATAACAGGGCAATGACACAAGGCCTAAGGCTAAACGCAAAACAGGAAACCTAAACAACTTAACTAACCCAACCAATTAACCTAAATTAACCCTATAAAAGCTAAACTATACCCGCCTATCTTATATGATCTTCCTATGACTCATCTATGACAATCCTATGCCTGTTTCAGTGACCATAACCTGTAGCTCTGATACCAACCTGTGACGCCCTCCAAACCCGGGGTCTAGGTTTGGACGTCACTCGCCAATAAACCAAAATAAAATAATCACAGCGGAATAATATAATAAATACGACCCCTTTACCTGCACTGGATCGATCACAGGTTATAGTATGGAACAGGCACTACTACAAATCAAGTGTTATTACAAACCATAAGTCTAATTAGTTTTACAGATTATTCAAATTTTATTACAAACCTTTAGACTATCCAAGCGTCCCAAAACAGTCTACCTGGAATACACACCACTAATTACAAGCACTCGACTTCTGACCAAACCTGGATCTCAAGCCTGCTCTGGCTTAGCTGAAAGATTAGATTGATAAACAAGTATGAGCGAAAGAAATGCTCAGCAAGCAATATAAAATGTACTTGAAATGATAAACCATATTCTGATAATAACTGGACAAAAGGATAAAAGCAGTAATATTTGATCAATAATAAAGCTTCACAAGCTATCAACAATAAACGATAATTTTTAGATTGGAATCTAACTCCGACGGACGTACTATCACATGCTGATCAGCCCGTGTGATAGCACAAGGTCATGATTCATAGAAACATGTCCCCAAAATACGAGTACTCAATTAAAAAGGCAATATACCTGCCTGTGGCAAAAATGGTGTCATAATATTTCATACAACACATAGAAATAGCCCTCCGCTGGACCGTCCGTCCCGGTCACTTACGCATTCATCCAATCCATAAAACATTTTGATCAAAGGAGCCGAATCAAAGGACATCCTTAACCCTATAACTCCCCATTTCTCATGGTCCAGAGTTATCTCAACAATCGATGGCGAAATAACTAGAACAATTAGTTATTCGCTAATCCCAATTCAATGTTCTACTGTATAGAGTAATTTATAGCGAAATATAAAACATTTAACTATCCTGAATTTAGAATAGTATGGAAATTGAAAGAATAAAATTCAGAGTCAATATCAATTGAATGATGAATAAAGATATAGGTACTTGCATAATATGATTCGAAATAAACGTCACTTGGATAATAAGTGAAGTTAGGGTACTTGCCTGGTATGCTCAATAACCTCTTACTTTAACTCTGCTTCTAACTGATGGCTACTATCTCCGTCTAATACTTGACTGCACTCCTTGTTACTTGATTCTATAAACAAAAAGGACTATCTTAATTGACAGAACTAAACTCAATCGACGTAACTATACGTCTTGACATCTACCCGATCGTTTATAACTAAGCATGGCATTTTAAACTGTAAACAAATAACATATATATCATGTAACACATAATCATAGCATTTGTATAACACGTAATCATATATCTCATGTAACACATACGTCAGATCATTACAAGACACGCCTCAGTGCGTTCAGAATGAAAATCAGGTCAATATTAGCATTTATCGATCAAACACTAACTCAAACTGATATACAAATTAAATGACATTGCAATATAAAAGAAATTAGGTCTCAAAAGTATTTTTATTGAAAACGCAATATTTTTCTGAGTCTGTACGCGTTCGTTTCGTATTAAACGGACAAACGGTTGATTTATTATGAATTTTTGAACATTTTTCGGAATAAAACGGGTCTCCAAATCATTTAATAATTAAATAATAGGGCTCGAATACTCGAAAATAATTTTATAAAAATTATCGAGCCGGGAAAATAATTTAAAATAATATTTTAAAGTTCGAGACTATTCTTCGAAATTTTTAAATCAAAAATAAATAATTAAATCTAATTAAATAATCAATTAAAATTAATTAATAACTAATTAAATTAATTAATCAATTAATATTTTAAATTAATTGACTAATTAAATAATTAATTAACAACTAAAATTAAGTAATTAAATAATTTGGATTTATTTTTGAATTAAAATAATTTTTCAGAATTAAAATAATGATTTTCAAATTAAATAAAATGAATTTTCAGAAATTAAAAATAGGATTTTTGAATTATTTAAAAAGGAAAATCAAAAACAGTTGATAACAGTAAAGTTTGGGAAAATTCAGATCAAAAGCGGGTCGGGAAATAACCCAAGCGGGTTGAAACCGGGTCAAACCGGGTTGCCAAGAACCGCCGGCCGGAACCCAAAATTCGGCGGCCGGTTGACAACTCCGGCGAGCCCATTTTGATAGCCAAAACAACAGGTTTTAAGTTCATTCTTAATCCAATCACATAGATAACCACTGCAGCAACACGAACCTGGCAACCAATCCCTCCGCCGACTACCAGAACACAAAGTCCGGCCGAAATAGCCATTAAAGCCGGTGATAACCCGAGCTTTTCCGGCCAAGCCCGATTTCGTTCAATCATATGTCAAAATCGATGATTTGTATCTCAAATCAAACCCCTGAACATCTATAATCTATCCGTATCATCACAAACAATCAAAAACCACTAAATCATAAACCCCCAAAATTCGAATATTAACCCTAAATTACGAATTTTCACATCACTAGTCGTTTGAATGATTTGAGGGCATAAACAGAAAGAACATGAAAATTTGAACATTTTGGTTACTCATACTTCAAATTCTGAAGTCTGCATCACCCTCAAATTTGGGTTTGATTCTCAGAACTTTTCAAGAACACCAAGAACACATATTTAAAGAATTTTCAGATAATTAAACCTCAATTTCTATATGATACCGAACCCTATTTTTGAAGTATAATATACCAAATCGACCAGAAAAACATACTCTACAACATGGAAGCATCAAATCACATCAACAACATCAAGAACAAATTTTCATAATTTAATTATCAAATAATTTGAATATAAATAATTAAATAAGAAAATTACTGTGATTTCTGGGCAGAAACTGATGATTGATTCAGAAAGAAGATTTCGAGAGCTTCGTTTTGGTATGCTGCACGCCCGAATCGGAGTTCGATAACGCCTTCGTTCGTGTGTTTGATTCTCGGGAACGTATCGGTTTCTCGGGTTTTTCTCTGTTTTTACGGTATTTTAACTGGTTGCAAATGAATAAACCAAATAAACGAAATAAGAAATAGGCTATTTATATTTATGGAATATTGGATCGTTCTGGATCATTTTGGATCGTTAAATTAGTTGCTTAGCCGCTAAGTAACTGTAAAAATGATACAATTCAATACCAGAATTGGATAATTATCAAAACCAGGCTTTTTATAAAACACCATATACGAATATAACGTAAAAATATCCCGTCTTTCGAGATTACGGGTTTTATTGATTACCGAAATAACTATCGTATCGAAAATATTGCGCCGGGCCGCGCACGGGTCAAACCGTAATCCGGATCGAAAAAGTCAAAACACGGAAAATGTCCGGAATTACCAGATTAGGTTAGGAAGGAGTTTTCGGAAGAGTTTCGGGTTGTAAAAACGCAAAACGGTTGAAGTTGGAAGATTCCCGGCTTTATAAAATTTTTTATAATTATTCTGAAAATAATTAATAATTCATAAATCATTATAAAATCATATAACACTCCAAAAATTACCAGAAAAATACCACAATTATCTATATTTTATTCTGGACATATAAAAATTCTAATATTCAAATAATGTCACATATAAACATTAAAATATCAATTCTACTTTTCAGATAATTCACCAAAGTTCACATAAAATCGCATAAATAATTCCGAATAATAACAATAATATTTGAAAATATATTGGATATTACATTTGAGTTGTAAATAAAAAGCACGATTCCGTAGTAAGCTCCAGAGTTCTTGTAGTGTTGTATATCACTTTGTGCCTGGAATTTTTATTCTTTGTATAATCGTAGGATTGCCTTGAGGATAGTCTAGTCATAGTAATAGGTCTAGTTCCGAAGCATATCTGTTAAGCATTTGCACACACCACGTTTCTGGCTGTATGTCCGTTTGCATGAGTTTATTGATCTTTAGTTGTCTAACTGCATTCGTTGAGATGTGGCAATTTGGTTGATTAATTGTAGTAAGGGGGATCGCTGCATTTTCATATAGATTGCATTCATGCATATTTTTATTTGTTTTTGAGTCTGTGACGCTTGAGGGCAAGCATCGATTTAAGTTTGGGGGTGTGATAAGTGGCATTTTATACCACTTAGAACGTCTTAAAATGGCTTAAATTGGTGTCTTGAAATCAAGTATTTGGTGTATTTGATGCGTTTTTCTAGTGTTTATGCATTTCAGGGTATTAGTTGCATTTCGGGGGAGGAATCATCAAGAATAAGCCTTGGCATGTGTTCACCATTGCGAGAGGAAAGGAACGGGCAGATTACGGCGAAGAAACGGAGCAAACTTGGATTTTTTCCAGTGGAGGCCTGCGCGCCCGCGCAGCATATATGCTGAGCGGCGGCGCAGTAACCTACGCGCCCGCGCAGCTATGTTGAGCGGCCGCGCAGGGTCGGGAATTTTGCTGAATTATTTTAGACTTCTACTTCTGTTTGGCTTCCAACTTCTATGTAATCTGAGTTTTATGGGACTATTATATAAGTAGATTTGAGACGTTTTCACAAGAAAAAAAGAAGAAGAAGATTGTGTTTTACGCAAGAAGTGAAGGAGATAAGGAAGAAGACCGATTTAGCACACCGCAACGAAGAGGAAGCATATTTTCTTGTGATTCTTGTTTCGTTGTAGTGTTGGATGCTAGTTTTCTTGCTTTGACTTATTTACTCTTGTGATGTACTCTGTTTTAATATAATTAGTTTAGTTATTATTTTCTTGTGTTTGTTTATCATGATTTCATATGAACCCATGATGGCGATAAGTTCTATTATGGGCTAATCGTGATCATGGGGTTGCAACGGATTTATTATGGAATTCTTTAGTTAATTGTTTAATACTTTAGTGTGTGATGATTGCTTGATATCTAGTATTGGTTGTGCGTATTCGTCTTATGTGCGTCGCGAACATATAAGATAGGGTGTTAATCTCTTGTGAAGCGACGGTGGATCTTGAGATTTAGAACTTGCCATGCTAGCATAGGTTCATGTACGTTGTGCATGATTAGTGGGTAACTCTAACAGTTTTATTTGCCCTATATAATCAAAAGGAATAACTTGAGCTTAAATCGTTGTGTTGTCAATTTCTGTAGACATATAGGAACTCAACATAATTGATGACTATTCAACTTCTATCTTAATTGTGGATGCTTGGTAGAATGGTATTAGTACAATGAAAGTTGGCTTTTATCAGTTTCGTGTTATTCGATTAATATCATCACTGTCACATGCTAAAGGTAATAACAATGGCTATAGAAGGAAGTAATAATGAAGTTGTGATCTCATGAGTGTTTTATTATTGATAAATTGAAGTGTTAGTTAAGTGGTTAATTAATTAGTTAATTATAGTTAATATTTAATCAACAATTTTAAGTGTTATTATCTTAACATTGAGAAGTAATCATACATTGGTGAGTGAGTTTAATTAGACAATAATTTAGTCTGAGTCTCTGAGGGAACGAACTAGAAAATATTCTGTATTACTTGCGAACGCGTATACTTGCGTGAATATTAGCGCGTGTTTTCGCCCTAACAGGTGTCAGAGGAGACTGGCTTGCAGAATTACCAGCATCCATGAAAGGGGAATACAAAGCAAACTTAAAATATCAGGCCTATAAACATACATGACTGTTCTGCAATTCAAGTTACCATTAATTGTTTTTAGAGGATTACGGCTAAGATATTATGCATTATTAGTCCTCAAAGACTGATTGAACGGCTGCGGTTTGGTACCTGTAACCATCACAAAAAACAACATTAACTATACTAAAATTGTTAGAATGTTCGGCTAATTTTATCTGAACCGCAGTAGACGGCGGACTTTGGCTATGTCCAATAGTTGATCGGCTGAGAGATGCTTAACATGACAAAATTAGTGGATTCTGATTCTCCTTGCTACTATATGACAATGCATTTCCACGCATATTTATTGGATCAGATCCGGGTTTAACTGAAGCAAAGAATAAAAAGAAACTTATTAACTTCTGCAGAATAACTTTTAGATCCAAACTACATCAGTAAAATGACAAAACTTTACATGAATCATTGCAGGAGGAAATCATCTAGTAATTATCTGCACTCTGGGAATTAGTTACGTCTGTAAGAATGGAATCTACATTCCGGCCACGGACGTGACGTTTTTTTCTGATTGGACAAAAACCAAAAAATCATTAACAAATACAAAACAAAAAGTGTAACAATGTGACATGGTCATTAGATTTTATACCTTGATTACATGAGGTGTGCGATGCATTCAAAATATTTTCAGTATTACGACCACGAACACGTTTGGATCCTACCATTAGTGATTAATGTACATAATGTATAGTCCGGTGAATCGCATGACAAAATCACAGATAATAAGCAAACTGATTATGAGTCAACATTGGTTAGAAGCAATACCTTGAGATTCTATGATTCTGTTATCATTTCAGTGCCAAGATTCAGTCTTCAGGTGCAATGGTCATCCATTGTAGCTTCTAATGAGTGAGTGAGAGAGAGAGAGAGAGAGAGAGAGAGAGAGAGAGAGAGAGAGAGTTTGGAGGAAAACTGAAAGATTGGTGTAACAGAATGGAGCAAATCATGATGATTTAATTTTTTTGAAATTATTTTCCATAGATAGGTTGATTTTGAAATTCAAAAATAGGTAATTAGTAATTAAGATGGGTCATAATTGGATAGTCCATGGATATGGCAAAATATATAGGATTTGGGTCATGGGTAAATTACCCATGGATAAATTAAGGAGTAATCATTAAGATATATAGATTTAATTAAAAATAAGTTTTTATGTGCAAATTCGGTCAATAAAAAATATTTTATATTATTATTTATGAAAAAGACACTAACCAAGTATTCACGATCGAATTGTGCTAATAATATATCCGACACGATGTATGATTAAGAAGGTAAAATCAATATATAACATCTGTACGACACATTATATAATCATAGCTTGTATTTGAGTATGAAAACCCAACTTCAATGAACGATCCAGATATAACATGTTTGATTCTGTACTAACCAATTCATTAGAAGCAAGCTTCTTAATCTGATTCCATTGTTATCGATTAACTAATCATAGGAACACTGAAACCTATAATTTTATTAAAAATGGAACGTAAATAATTAAGTTAAGTGCTAAAATTAATAACTATATAATTATAATTTAATTTTGTAAATTTTTTAATTAAGATCAAATAGTTTAATATGAAATAGTATATCTTTAAATTTAAATTACTTAAAAATGTTAAATATTAATAAGATTCTTGCATTACACGAGTTTTAAGGCTTGCTCACGAGTTTTTTAATAGGGAGAAATGAAGTGTTTAAGGAGTCATTTGGTTAAAGATGTGGTATCGGGAATCGGGTTAAGGTGGTATAGGGTTGATGTATCATATTTAATATCATGTGTTTGGTTGAGTGTTGGAATGAACATATTTACTTTAAAATATTTTAAGTCAATAATTTTAATTTAATTAAATATATAATTTTATTATTATTTTAATATATTTTTAATTCATATATTTATTTTGATATTAAATAATTACATTTAACCGATTAAATAAAAATTAAAATAATAGTTATAAAGTTGATCTCACACTGCTCTCTCTTACTCACCGCCCCACTTGGGTATGAAAAACCTATACCTTGGGCGTTTAAAAAATGAGAATTAAACTTTATTTTTCTTAACCAAACAGCAGGTATTGGGTTGAAATGTCTGAAACTCATACATGATTCTAGAATTTGATGAACCAAATGACTCCTACAAGATAAAATACTTTCATCCTATTTTATCGAGAACATGATTATAAAAACAAATAAAATTATTATATTTACTCTTCAATTACTTTTCTTCCCTTTAAAAATTGGGGAGCAAAGAGTTACTGTAACAAGACTCGCAGGTACATATTTAGGCGGTACATGAATTTGACTCCAGTAACTAAAAGTTGGCTGATTGTATTCGTAGGTGAGGTACGATGTACGGGTGGACAAAAAAGTTATATAAAACCGAAATGGGTAAACATTGATAATTATTAAACCTTGTAAATTATAACGGATGCAAAATTAAATTACAATAAGATATAGCTTGGTTGCGTTTTAGTTTTCAACTGCATCAAAAAATTGAAGCCAATTTATAATTAAATAATATTAAAACAAATTCTTTAATAAATAAATATTTTTTTTATAATGTTGAGTTTTTATATGCTTACTGCTATAATGATTGGTCGATATAATTATGTTAGGTTATGGGGGTGAAGGATAAATTTAACATATTTTTACACAAAATTAACAAAAATGACAAATTTCTGAAAAGTTGGTCAACTTTAAACGATGGGATACCGAACTGTAACTGTCAGTGGATTATCCCATATATGAAATACCTAACTACCGGTGAAGTATTTTATACAAATTGGTATACCCAACTCAGTGCACCTCTACTTATGATATTATAACAAATTACACCACAGTTTTAATTTCAACTCTATTTTTTTAAAAATAAATATTTGTACGATACTAGTATTTATTCAACGTATTTTTTTAAGTAAAAACATTTAATGAATTTTGTTAAAATTAAGTATTTATATTATAATTATAAAGATTTCTTACTGTTGCCTTAGGCGATACGACTTTTTATTTAACGTGTCAATTTATAATAATTTTTATCATTATAAGATTTGGAAATTTATTATTAATGTTCCTCGATATCGTTTTCGACGATATTTTTGAGTTTTAATTTAACAACATGATTCAAAAAAATTAAAAAGTTTCTTGGCATCATTTTTGGCAACATTTCGAGTTTTAATTTACATTAAATTTTTAATAACTTTTATTATATATCGGAGCTAGTTTTTATCATTCTTATATAAAATATAAAGTTATAGTAAAAAAACTGAGAATACTTTTCGAAAAAAGGTTAGGGCATCTCTAACAGTTTTGATCCAAAAACTCAATTTTGGATTACAAACTGATACAAACTCTGATCCAATTTTTTGGCGCTCTCCAATAGCTTTATCCAAATCCAAATTTTGATCCAAATTACCTATTACTTATTATAATACGTAACTATCATATTCAATTATGTATTCTTAAATTTAATGTTTAAACATGATTAATTATTTATATGATATAAATTAACTAAATTAAAAATAATTTCTTTTATTAAACTTAAAAAATTTAAAATTATAGACTTAATTAGCTACACACGTATTTATGTTATTAATTAACATCTAAAATATTATTAATATTTTCAAATATAATAAATTAAAATTACAGTAAGAATAAAATTAGTAGTTTATATTAAAATAAATTTGGATCAATATTATTAATCCAAACTTGAATCTTCATTAATCATTATTAAAAAAAATTGAAATAATTTGTCTAAAATTTAAAATTTTGGATTAATGTTGGGTATACGTGGCAGTTGATCATGTTTTTCTATGCATGTCACCGCTTGTGCGGGATCACTAAATGAAGTCCCTCAACATGTGAACAACTTTATGTAGGATGATATGTACACAGCTGTAAAAAGTGTATTAAGCTAACGTTTAAGAGGAATCAGAAGTAAAAATGATTGAATTAGTACATAATTAGATATTTAAGCGTTAAGTAAAATTTAAGCGGGTTTAAACGGCTCTAAGCGGAATTAAGCGAATTTTGTCGGTTTAAGCGGTTTTTGACCAATTGAATGGGAGATTAAAAATAAATAGAAAAAGATAAATAATCTTATTAAATGCTCTTATTAACAAATTAATACTCTTATCAATTCTTTACATTGGGGGAGGGTTCACTGCATGCACTTTGATGTTATTAAATATAGTTGCATCAATTTTTTTAAAAAATTCTTTTGAAAAAAATATAGTGTTCAGACTTTTATAAAAAAATAAAATTTTGAAAATAAATCACGGAAATATAATTTATTGTTACCTTAAAATGCATGTCAAGCATCTGAAAAAAACTGTAATGAAATGAGGGGACAGGGATAGTATTACTTTTTAAAAAGGTGTAATTTGATATTATTAAATGTTACTTGTATTTTTAAGTTGATCATGACGTTGTGAATAATTATTTTATTGGTTTATCATTTTAATAAGTGCATAGGCAACCATTCCAATTACTATTCCTGAAATTGGATATTGAAAACGCTAGCAATTCGGCATGCAGCAAAGCACGTCACTTGCACCACCTTGAGTGAGTGTTTCGTTATTTTTAAAATCCTTCAAGGCACTTTGGCAATGTTGTTATAAAAGAAATACACCACAAGTATACAACATATTACCCAACCCAAGTTAGGAAAATAATATGAAGATGTAGCATGCCGGATAAATCATCTTGACCTGAATATATATGATATACGAGGACAAAATTTGCCCACTGCTGATCTCATGTTCAAATATTTGTAAAATATAAGTCTAATTGGATAGGTTCCACCTTTCATTCATAACAATGAAATCAAATTACAAACATGTTTACTGCATAACATATTATAAACAAAACTATTTTATCCCGACCCCAAAAGATTTGTTATTCGACAAAAGTATTCAGATTGAAAATATATATATATAAGTTACAGTAAACTCAGTTTAAAACTTTGGGAGCCATAAGGCTGGAAAAATCCTCACAAGTCATCATTATCTTCCCATAAATTTTGTTGTGGAACTTGAGAAAATCAACATGCTAAAATAAGGATATGTGGTTTGCATGAGTCAAATATTGACTCTCAGTATCGAAAACGTAACTGTTGACAGAACTTGCATCCTCCTGCAAATTTTCATCACATTATGCAATAACTTTTCTTATAAAAAAACTGGTAGAGTATATGAGAAAAGATGCAATGCAATCTGACATAATGTTAACTCTAAATATTGAGCTTCATATCTAAATTATTATAAATGTGGGCTCACCTAACCCATCCATAAATTCGTGTTCACAGACCTTCATCCATGATAACAGGCCCCCATTACATCAGTCACCCCCTTAGTTCCCACTTAATCTATAAGATATTGATAAAAAAAAGTTATAGAAATTCACTAATTTGAAGAAGTTGAAATGAAGAAATAAGATTGATGAAAGTTAACGATCGGCATGTAAAATTTTTAAATTTAAAATTTTCAATGCAAGAAGTTCCTATAAAAAGGTTACTACATTTGAAGAAATAATATATAACCTGCCGAAAATCCTATGAGGAAATGTAACCTGCAGAACGATTTTGGTAAATGTCAAGTAAAGTACCATGCTTGGATGGATGATTCGAATCCTTATTCTTCCCAATTCTAACCGAATAACAGATATAATTGAAATTATTAAAAATATATGGTATCCTCATACATATGCAATCGGAAGAAGTAGACCAATGACCATTAAGTCTTTCGATAAAACAATACAGAAGTTTTGTTGGTGCGACGATCAACAACAACAGGGTCATATATACTATGAAACATAAACAACAAACAATTATTTCAAAATGTAAAGATAAATGCCCACAGTTCTATAACAAATATATAAGAGAAGAACTCATACCCTGTGTGTCAAAAATTTCTCCTTGTCTTCGATTAAAGCACCTGTAATTCATTAAAGATTTCAAGCTAGCTATCTATCCATCTGATACAATAAAAGAAAGATAAGAAGCCAACAAAAAAATATAACTTGGACCTTATGAAAAGAAACACACAAACCAGAATTGTATTTAGTTTGGAGTTTCATTGTTATGTAACAAAATATATCGATAAATAGCTCCAAGAAAGAGTGAATAAGAAGATAACTTTTGAATAACCTAAATTCATTTCAACAAAATTTGAATTAAAGTTTAACAATAGAGAAGAGTTGGTTAAATATCAAATCACACGAGCACGTACGTGCATGTAGGTGTATACAAAACTAATATTTTATTATACATACACAGCTGAAAGGAAAAAAGTGGAGTGGGTAGCACATTATATGTTAAAAAAATTCTAAACCATATATTAGAAGGAGCTGAAATACTTTTCATTTTGGACAAAAAAGGGCAGTACTGTGACAACTATTTCGGCATCAAATTATAACAGTTTTGCAAAAGTAAAGGGCCGGAAAGTTGAATATGCATTCCCAGAGGATTTAGCTTTTATAATATACATAGATATGTGTTTGTGTATTATTTGTGTGTGTCAATATGTATGCGTAAATGTTGCTTCTGAATCAAATTATTGATTTTATAAATATTTTTGATTGTATGGTGTGATTGAAGTTGTGAATGTACTAATTTTTGTTTTTTGTGATTTGTGTTTGTAAGTCCAGGGAGTCTAGTCTTATGATTCATTTTAAGGAACTTTTGTTCGGTAAATTCATATTTGTTATTCCCAAACAATCTAAACAAGAATTACAGAAGGGGGGTTGAATGGAATTCTGGCTTCTTTTTGATTTTAAGAACATTTCTTCTACAAATAAATAACTGTGTTTGATTTAGCAATGGTGCAGAATAAAAGTAGTGTAGAAATCAAAACACAAAGTATTTAAATACAAGTACTTAAAAACTTTCCGGTGGATTGAACTTTTTCACCAGAGATATATATTAAGTAAAGAACTCTGTGTTACAAAATTGTACACAACTGCTTAGAAGTTGAACAACATGAACAGAGAAATTATTTACAGATTTTTCCATATCTATTTCTCTGGAAAATGCTTACTTAGTTGTATACAATTCAAATTGTTACCCTTGGTTTATATTGTTAGATATATTTGAGATGTCATGCCTAATATGTTTCATGTTTAGTTTTCAGATCTTAACAAAGAGGAAATATCAGTACTTACTGAAATCAGTACTTACTGGAAGTCAGAACTTAAGAATATCAGGACTTAGATTATCCGAAGATAAATATCAGAAGATAGATATCAGAACTTAAGTACTGGAGGACTAACAGTTAAGGAATGAAGCTGATTTACAGGAAAGAAGATCGAGACTAATAAAAAAAGAAGATATGCATGGAAAGAGTTAGAGGACTTAAAGACTTGTATAGTATATCTGATTGATATATTTTAGGAGACAGAATTATATTCCATATCAATTAGAAGTTATCTTGTAACTGTGTACTATATAAACACAGACATAGGTTTACACTATATATGTTATCATTATCGAGAAGATCATACATTGTAACCTAGCAGCTCTCGTGATATTTGTTCATCACTGAGAGAGAACAGTTCCATTGTAACAGAGTTTATTATATCGAATATATCTGTTTACTGTTACTTATGTTCGAAATCGATTTGACTGTATTCTACACTGTATTCAACCCCTTCTACAGTGTTGCGTGACCTAACAAGTGGTATCAGAGCCTATCTGTTAACACACATACAGTAAAGATCCAAAACAATCTTGTCTGAAGAAGCAGAAAATCCAACCAAGCCCGACAAAATTGAAGAAACTCAAAAGACTCAAATCCATAGTCGATATGAGACTATTAGGGTTCCCATACTGAGACCTTCTGATTACACCATATGGAAAGTGAAGATGGCTATGTTTCTAGAAGTTACAGATCCAGAATACCTTGACATAAATAATGAAGGACCACATAAGCCAACCAAGCTCTCTGTTGTAGTTGCAGATCAGCCAGCAAAGACCATACCAAAGGAGAAAAGTGAGTATACAGCTGAAGATATCTCATCCATTTCCAAGGATACAAAGGTAAGGCATCTGTTGCATAGTGTCATTGATAATGTCATGTCAAACAGGGTAATTCATTGCAAGACTGCAAAGGAGATATGAGATGCTTTGGAGACAAGATGCCAGGGAACTGGTGCAATCAAGAAGAACAGGAGGACTATACTCACTCAAGAGTATGAACACTTTGACTCAAAAAGTGATGACTCATTAACTGACTTATATGACAGGTTTGTCAAACCCTTGAATGATCTGTCACTAGTGGACAAGAAATATGATCTTGAAGATTCAAATCTAAAATTCCTTTTAGCTCTTCCTGAAATTTGGGATTTGAAGGCTACTGTTATAAGAGACAACTATGCTTTTGATCAAACTACTCTTGATGAAATTTATGGTATGCTCAAGACTTATGAACTTGAGATTGATCAAAGAAGCAAGAAACAAGGGAGAAAGTCAAGGACAGTTGCTCTCAAGGCTGAGGAGGAATTCCCCAAAGTGGTTATCTCAAAGAAAGACAAAAGAAAAGCTCTCATCACAAAGTCTGATTCAGAATCATCAAGTTCTGATGATGATGATTCAGAAACTGAAAGTTTACCTGAAATAGATGTTGATGAAGAGATGATGAAATTGTGTGTTGTATGGTGAAGGGTATCACAAAGGTAGCCTACAGGAAATTCAGAAGGGGAAAGAAGTTTTTCAAGAAAGTTGGAAGTACTGATAAGAAAGGTTTCAGAAAATCTGAAGGCAAAGGTGCAAAGTCTGACAGAGGAGATAACTCAAAAGTCAAATGCTAAAATTATGGTGAAAGATGCCACATATCTCCTGACTGCAAGAAAGGAAAGAGTGACAAAGGCAAGGCACTTGTCACAAAGAAGAAAAGCTGGACATACTCTTCAGATTTTGAAGATGAGGTGGATTATGCTTTAATGGCAAATCCTGATGGCAGCCCTGAAACTGCTGAATTAAAGGTACCTCAAATAACTTATGCCTTTCATACTGATGATATTAATGAGTTGAGATTATATCTTAAAACCATGTTTATTGGCTACAGAGATCAAACTTTAACATGTAAAAGATTAACTTCTGAAATCCTTGCTTATAAGAAAATGAATGATTATTTAGAAAAAGAGTTAATTATGTTCCATCAAACTCAGAAAGAGAGAGATGATGCTTTTTATGTTAGAGATGAATTACTAAAATTGAATAAATCTCTCAAAACTAAGTTAGAAAAAGAAAAAGAGATTATCAGGACTTGGACTAACTCTGGCAGGACAACTCAGAATTTATTAAGTAGTGGAAACTGGAAAGAGGGCTTAGGTTATGGAGATGATAAAAGTGAAAAAGGAACTGAACAAATTGAGCCAATTGTTGTTAAAGAAACTGTTAAGCCAAAATATAAATCCTGTTAAGTTTGTAGCTAAAACTGTAAAGTCTGATTCTGAAAAGATGAAAGAGTCTGTGACAGAAGTTAAGGAGAAGTCAACTTCTGACAAATTAGAACAGGATAAACCAGCTGAAGTCAACATAGGCTTAATGAATAAGAAGCAGCTTAAGCATAAGCTGTAAGAAATAAGGAATGTCAACAAGGTTTAAGCAGCTAGGAAAAATAGGAATGGAAAGGAAGGTGTGAATAAAAACAATAATTATATGCCTGTTCATAATGCTCCTAGAAAGAAATGTTATAACTGTGGAAACTCTAACCATCTTGCTTCTTTTTGCAAGAAGAATAAGAATATAAACTCTTTACCTCCTAAGTTAGGAGTTAAGAGTCAGTCTGTTAGGTTTAAGCCACAAAATCCTTGTTTTCATTGTGGAAGTTTATGGCATTCCATTTATACTTATCATAGTTTATACTATGATTATTATCAAATAAAACCTTCTTTGAAGAAATTTGCTTTAATTCCTTCTATTGTAAAGTCTGATGTAAAGTCTGGTATAAGTTCTGATAAACAACATGTTAGCATAAACTCTGACATTAAATTCGCTGCTAATGCTAACAAAATTATAAAGGCCAAAGGATCCAAGCAAGTCTGGGTCCTTAAAACTAACCATTAGTGGTCTTTGTGATTGCAGGGCAACAGGAAAAATATCCTAGTACTCGATAGTGGATGTTCAGGACATATGACTGGAAATAAATCATTGCTCTCAGACTTTATGGAGAAAGCTGGCCCAGGAGTTTCTTATGGAGATGGCAACATGGGAAAAACTATGGGATATGGCAGTATTAATCTTGGGAATGTCATCATTGAATCAGTAGCTCTTGTCTCAGGACTTAAACACAATCTGCTGAGTGTGAGTCAAAACTGTGACAGAGGTTATCATGTGGATTTCTTTGAAGAACACTGTGAAGTTGTAAGCAATTCTACAGGCAAAGTGGTTCTGAAAGGATACAGGCATGGTAACATTTATGAAGCCAGACTTTCAACAACTTCTGATGGTTCTACAATCCGTCTGTTGAGTAGAGCATCAACTGAAGAAAGCTGGAATTGGCATAAAAGACTATCTCATTTAAATTTTAACAACATAAATGAGTTTGTAAAGAAGGATCTTGTGAGAGGATTGCCAAAATTAGTATTTTCTCCTGATGGCCTTTGTGATTCATGTCAAAAGGCAAAACAAAGAAAATCTTCTTTCAAGAGCAAAACCGAGTCATCAATTCTTGAGCCTTATCACCTACTGCATGTTGATCTATTTGGTCCAGTCAATGTCATGTCTTTTGCAAAGAAGAAATATGTTATGGTTATAGTGGATGAGTTCACAAGGTACACCTGGGTGTACTTCTTGCACAAGAAGAATGAAAATGCATTTACTCTAACTGATCATGTCAGACAGCTGGATAAGTTGGTCAAAGATTCTATTAAAATTATAAGAAGTGATAATGGCACAAAGTTCAAGAATTCAATCATGGAAGAATTCTGCAAAGAGCATGGAATCAAACAGGAATTTTCTGCACCTGGAACTCCACAACAAAATGGAGTTGTAGAAAGAAAGAATAGGACTCTCATTGAAGCTACACGAACTATGTTTGATGAAGCAAAGCTGCCAACCTACTTTTGGGCTGAAACTGTGCAGATTGCTTGTTTTACACATAATGTAACATTCATAAACAAGCATGGAAAAACACTATATGAGATGGTGTAGAAAAAGAAGCCAAATCTGAAATATTTTCATGTATTTGGATGTAAGTGTTTTGTTCTTAAGACTCATCTTGAACAACTGTCAAAATTTGATCTAAAAGCTGATGAAGGAATTTTTGTAGGATATCCACTTTCCACTAAAGCCTTTAGAGTCTACAATTTAAGAACAAGGGTTGTCATGGAATCTATCAATGTAGCCTTTTGATGATAAGAAGATTACTGGACTTGAAGATTTTAATGATCACGATCAGCTGAGATTTGAAAATGAAGACTTAAATTCTGATGACTTAAACTCTGATCCTGTAAGTACTGATGTCATTGAATCTGTGGTAACAACTCCAAAAGAAAATGCACATGTCCAGGGGGGGCAAGCTGAAGATCCTACCACGTCTCAAGACTCTAAAGAAGCATCAGAACCTGACACTGGCTCTTCAAACTCTGATTCATCTAGTTCTGATGAGTTAAATACTGATAATTCTGAAAGCTCTGATACTTCAATTCTTGAAGGATTTAAGTCAAATTCTGAAGTCTCAGAGAGCATAACTACAGGGGAGCATTAGAATATACTGATGGAGACAGCATGGATCATGGGGGAGGATCCAGTTCTAGAAATCAACTTCAATCTTCAAGGAAGTGGACCAAATCACATACACCTGACTTAATTATTGGAAATCCTGAAGCAGGTGTCAGAACTAGAACTACAACATCAAATGAATATTTCTATCATTCTTTTCTATCTCAGAATGAACCAAAGAAAGTGGAAGAAGCTCTTCAAAATATTGATTGGGTGCAAGCAATGCAGGAAGAGTTAAATGAATTTGAAAGAAATAAAGTCTGGACCCTAATGTCAAGACCAAAGAACTGATCAGCCGTTGGCATAAAATGGGTGTTCAGAAACAAAACTGATAGTGATGGCATAATTATAAGGAATAAAGCAAGGCTGGTTCCTGGTATTCTAAGCAGTGAATTTGTATTATCCGGATAGTCGCGATATGCTGAGAAGTATCCCTCACGATGTAGAATAAATATGATTAATTTATTAATTAATTAATCATATTTAATGAATTAGAGAATTTATATAAATAATGATAAAATAGTTTTATTATTATTTATTTCTACTACCGGCTTAATATTGAACCTACATGGTCATACCATAAAAGAGGATGATTTAATGGTGGAGGAATTAATTAATAATGGCAGGTAATTATTTATTTGTTAAATAAATAATTAATTAGAAGATTTAATAATTGATTAAATGATATTTAATTAATTCTTAATATTATTAATTAAGAATTTAATTTTGGAAATTAAATCAAGTGAGAGAATTATTTTTCTAAAGTGTTTAGAAAAGGGATTAATGATTAAAAGGTATTTTAATTATTAGTTAATTGGTTAATAAGAATAATCAATTAAAGGGTTAATAATAATAATATTTTATGGAAAATTTTCAGCTGAAAATTTTGCCTATAAATATACTATTATAAACCCTATTCGCCTCAACCCAAATAATTAACCCTAATTCTAAAGTAGAACAAGAGGGAGGCAACTAATTCTCTCAACCTCTTCCTCCTCCATCACATTGTACTCTTGGTGGATACCGGTGGAGTGCTTCACACTTGAGGGCAGCTGCTAGGGATTTCCGTTCATCGTTCTTGGATCGCTATTAAAGACCTCCATCTTTCCATTAACGTAAAACTTTTTAAGATAAACATACTGAACTACGAATTAAATATTATTTTTCGCATGGATCCTGCGGAGGGTTTAGGTTTTTTTAAGATTTAAATTTACATTTTCGTTGCATTTTTGTGCTAAAAATCCTTCAATGGCATCAGAGCTACTTGCGAAAAGTTTTTAATTCGTTTATGTGTTTAACTGTTTTCGATATATGAGCATGTACGTGATTCGCCATGATTTGATGTTGATATAATATGCTTATATATGTATGGTTTTGAATATATGATATTCATGTGAGTTGTATAATCATAAGATAATTATGTTGTATATATACTGATATATACATGATTTATGTTTGTTCTAATTATGAGAATCATATTAGATTCGGATTCTGAATTAGCTACTGCAGATTTGCTGAAATCTGGGTCTGGTGTCCGATTTAAGCAAACGAATACCCTATTCCATAGGTAATCGAGCGTCTGAACAAAACTGATAGGTGAAGCTATCAACGACTCGTCTGTAAGGCGTTTGACGTCGTTTACTGCCCGTAAACAGTGATTCTTGTTTTTCTGATTTGATTCTGATTTTTCTGATTTTTGTCATATTTTTTTTATGATTAGATCATGGATAATATGATATGTTAAGATCAGATTATGTGTTTTAACATGCTTTTATGTGTTGTATGAGCATGGTGGATGGTTATGGCCTTTCGACCTTAGTGTAATGGTTTTGGTTTTGGTTTTAAAGACGACTTGCATGTCGTCAATCTTTGTAATCATAAATCTCGAATGTAACTCGAGTTATTCTTGTAAGTTTATTAGATTAGTTTTACTTTCAATCTATGTAATGTAATTGAAGACTCAAGAAGGCTATCCAATGGAGGTGATACAAAGAAGAAGACGAGGCATACAAGAAGTCTAAACAAAGAAGAAGACTTATGTAATAAGTAGTTGTATTTATTTCCATCACCATATTAGATTGACCTTGATCTTTATCATGAGCTTGATAAAGATCACATAGGATGGGGCCATAACCAAACACATTTACTTTATTGCACTTTACATTTACTTGTTTATTTAATTTTATATATGAGATATATGCCTATGTTTATCATGCGATGATAGATTTAGGTGAACTTAAATCAATATAAGGCGTGCTCTAGAAAATCTAGAATATGAATCGTTTCTTGCCTTAACAATAATATTATGAATACAATCATGAGATTCTTATATTTATGAAACACGTAATTAAATATGAATTTTCAATATTGAGAGAAAGAATGATTCTGTCAAAAGCAGATTTCTATCTGTAAGAAAGGGGTATTAAGTGACGCCTCTTGACAATGCTCCCCCCGATCTGGGAATCATCTGATTATCGATTATAGATTTGAAATATTTAATTTAAAAGGAAGAATCTCTTTATAATATGATTATGATTGTAACATAATATAATCCCTCTAAAATTAAATAATATCAAGTAGTAATTGGCCAATGACACAACGGGCTTGTGTCGGTCATAGCCTTCCAACATGGTAGAAAGTGGTTCTTATTTTTAAATCATTGTCGTTTCGTGCTACTGCCCAGGGCTTTGATTTCGAAATAAGAAATACTTATCTATTACATAGAGATGTGTACATTGAATTAGAATCTAAAGGTCGTTACGTGCTACAGCCGTGGGCCGTTGGAGACTGATTCAATTGTACGAAATGTTGGGTTAGACTTGACTTAGAATATTGAGTTTGTCGTGCTACAGCCGTGACTCAATTATTCAAGAGGCTAAAGTTTTATTAGGGAATAACATAAGATGTAATTGACAAGAGTTGCCTGCCTATTGAACATCACATGACGTTTCGTGCTACAACCGAGGTTGTGTGATGGAATGTAGGATCCCTATTCCCACTAGCATTATAAATGCTTAATTTTCACTTAGGGGTTGTATAAATTAGATAAACTAGTGGGAGCCACTTATGAATAAAGACCCGATTCATATAGTGTCTTAAAATGAAATTGAATATTTGCTAAGTGTTGTTATGTGTTCATCATTAACAGATTTACTATATTCGTTATATCTTCTGCACTATCACTCCGGAGTATACTAGATGCTCACAAGTTGACTGGTCCTAATTTTGCTGACTGGCTTCGAAACTTGAGAATTGTTCTCAGGGTTGAGAAGCTGAAATATGTGCTTGACTCACCTAAGCCTACTGAACCTGCTAGCGATGCACATAATGATGAACATATTGTGTATCGTAAGTGGATAGATGATGCAAATATTGCTCAATGCATCATGCTAGCTTCCATGAACATTGAGCTACAGAAGCAACATGAGCATATGGATGCTCACACTATCCTTATGCATCTACAAGAGTTGTATGATGTGGCAGGGAGGACAACTCGATATGAGATATCGAAGGAACTGTTCGGTTGTAGGATGTCTGAGGGATCATCTGTGAATGACCATGTACTTAAGATGATCAATTTGATTGAACATCTTGGACAACTTGGTTTTGCCATGGATGGGGAGCTGAGCCAAGACTTGGTCTTGCAATCACTTCCGAGTTCGTTCTCGCAGTTTGTTGTGAACTTTCACATGAATAAGCTGGATGTCAGCCTGCCTGAACTCCACAATATGTTGAAGACTGCAGAATCAATTTTTCCCCCTAAGAAGAGTTCTGTTCTTCTAATTGGTGAAGGTTCCAATCCTAAGAAAAGGAAGAAGAACTCTTCCAAGAAGAAGAAAGTAGGTGAGAAAAAGCCGGTTCCACCAAAAGCTGAAGACCCCAAGAGCAAAGCTATTACTTTCACTGTAACAAGGTGGGGCACTAGAAGAGGAACTGCAAGGTTTACCTTGCAGAATTGAAGAAGAAGAAGGGTAGTGAGACTACCGCTTCTGATTCAGGTATGTTCAAGATCAAAGTTAATATGTCACTTAGTCAAATTTCTACTTGGGTATTAGATACCGCCTGTGGTTCTCATATTTGCAATTCATTGCAGGGACTAATGATAAGTAGGACTCTTGAAGAAGATGAGGTGATTCTACGGATGGGAAATGGAGCAAGAGTTGCTGCTGAAGCTGTAGGATCATTTCATTTACATATGCCTACGGGCAAGACTATTGTTCTAAATAATTGTTATTTTGTTCCCTCGATTGTGAGGAATATTATTTTTATTCCATGTTAGACTTAGCTGGATTTTCGTTTGTTATTCAGAATAATAAATGTTCAATTCTTAAAGATAATGTTCTTTATGGAAGTGGTATTTTAAACAATGGTCTGTATGTATGTGACGTAGAGCATAATTTACTACAAATTGAACATACTAATAAAAGAAAAAGGGATGATAAAAATCTCACTTTCTTGTGGCACTGCGGACTTGGTCATATTAGTGAAAATAGACTGCGGACATTGCATAAGGAAGGGTTACTTGACCCCTTTGATTTTGAATCCTACATGTGAGTCTTGTCTATTGGATAAAATGACCAAATCTCCATTTAGTGGACATGGAGAGAGGGCTGCAGATTTGCTTGGATTGGTACACACAAATGTATGTGGACCAATGTCTACGCAAGCCATGGGTGGATTTTCACACTTCATTGCTTTCATAGATGATTGATCTAGATTCAGATATGTGTATTTGATGAAATACAAGTCTGAAGCCTTTGAAAAGTTCAAAGAATATAAGTATGAAGTGGAGAAATAAACCAAACATAGTATTATAACTCTTCGATCGGATTGAGGTGGTGAATACTTGAATGGAGAGTTTCTAGCTTATCTCAAAGAAAATGGTATAGTCTCCCAGTGGACTCCTCCATATACTCCACAGTTGAATTGGGTATCTGAAAGGAGAAATCGAACTTTGTTAGACATGGTTCGGTCCATGATGAGCTATGCGAATCTTCCATTATTCCTGTGGGGTTATGAATTGGAAACCTCAGCATATTTACTGAATAAGGTGCCTTCCAAATCTGTTTCTCAAACTCCATATGAGATATGGAAAGAAAGGAAACCGAGTCTTAAACACGTTAAGATTTGGGGATGTCTAGCTTATGTCAAGAAAGTTGACCTAGATAAGCTGGAATCTCGATCTGTAAAATATAATTTTGTGGGATATCCTAAAGAGACTTTAGGGTATTACTTTTACACCGATCATCGGGTGTTGGTCTCCAGACATGCTACCTTCTTGGAAAAGCAGTTTATCCTTGAAGGAAACAGTGGGAGCAAAATTGAACTTATGAAGTTCGAGAAGCACAAACTACTACGGATCAAGTGGAAACACCTGTACAGACTGAACAACCTTCTGTGGAACAGCCCATTCGTAGGTCAGGGAGAGTGTCTCGCCAACCCGAGAGGTATTATGGCCTTATCATAGAGAATGACAATGAGTTGTCAATCATTGATGATGACGACCCTGTGACCTATAATGAGGCTATGAGTAGTGTTGACTCAGAAAAATGGCATAGTGCCATGAAATTCGAAATGGAATCTATGTATACCAACCAAGTATGGACTCTGGTTGAGGTGCCTAAAGGTGTTAAGCCTATTGGGTGCAAGTGGGTATACAAAAGAAAGATTGGAGCAGATGGGCAGGTGGAGACCTATAAGGCCAGGCTCGTGGCAAAAGGATTTAGACAATGGCAAGGGATTGACTTTGATGAAACTTTTTTGCCTATAGCCCTATTAAAATCAATTCAGATTTTGCTTGTGATTGTTGCTTACTACAACTATGAGATCTGGCAAATGGACGTGAAAACGGCCTTCCTCAATGGGAAACTTGAAGAGGAAGTGTATACGACACAGCCAGAGGGTTTTCTTTCCATGGGAAATGAACACCTATTGTGTAAGCTGCTGCGAACTATATATGGTTTAAAGCAAGGTTTTCGTAGATGGAACATCCGTTTTAATGAGACAAATAAAGAGTATGGTTTTATCAAAAACATAGATGAACCATGTGTCTACAAAAAGGTTACTGGGAGCGCGGTAACATTTTTTGTATTGTATTGAAAGAGGAGACGTCAAGAGAGTTGACACACATAACAACATAGCGGACCCACTCACAAAGCCACTTTCTCAAAGTCACTTTGATTGTCATAAAGACAAGATGGGTATTAGATACCAGAGTGATTGGCTTTAGTACAAGTGGGAGATTGAAAGAGATGTGTCCTAAGTCCAATCATATATGATGATTTAGGAATAACTTTTATGTAATCTATTTTGATTTCATTGATATTAATAAAAGACTTGTTTTGGTTTTATTACGGGCTTTATCTATTTAAGTGTTTAAATAAGATATACCATAGTTTAGAGTAAAGCTTTTTATGGATTATGATGAGATCATAATAATGAGACCTAAAAGATGATAACTCTAAACTTAAATATTTCCTAGTCGTAGGATTACTAACTGGTAATTAGTAATCCGCAAAGATCGGTACATACTATGCTTGCTTTATTATGAAGGATGTCTGTTCTCATAGACATTTGTGTGGTGACACTATAGCTAGTATGTAGGTGCTTGTTATAGAATAAGTTCACTGAACATGACTCACACAGCTGAACAACTGATGGAGTTCACTCACGTGTCAGCAGTTGTTCACATAGTGATAGTTGTACAAGTATCCTTAGACTTGAGGTCATCATAGTCATCTTGTGTACACTGAACTATGCTTTGGTTTAGTTCTTAGTCTCCAGGGACAATTATAAGGGCTCTACTGGGTATAGGAATTTGTACACGAAGATAGTGTATGATCAATAAAGGATCTACCCCTTCCAGTGAAGGAAGAGAATGTTCAATGCTGATCCACTTATGCTAGTTCATGAATCTCTGGCCAGAGTGAATGAAATTAGAAAGGAGTTTCTAATTTACATTAAATAGAACTAAGCATAGTGAATGGGAAAGCAAATGATTAAATAAGATAGGCTTGACACAAGTTCCATGCCTTGTATTTAATCGTGACATTGCAGGGTAGAAGGAATTGATTGTACGGTAACTACTCACTGAATAGGTTCTTGGTATTCTAAGCAGTGAATTCGTATTATCCGGATAGTCGCGATATGCTGATAAGTATCCCTCACGATGTAGAATAAATATGATTAATTTATTAATTAATCATATTTAATGAATTAGAGAATTTATATAAATAATGATGAAATAGTTTTATTATTATTTATTTCTACTACCGGCTTAATATTGAACCTACAGGGTCACACCATAAAAGAGAATGATTTAATGGTGGAGGAATTAATTAATAATGGCTGGTAATTATTTATTTGTGAAATAAATAATTAATTAGCAGATTTAATAATGGATTAAATGAGATTTAATTAATTCTTAATATTATTAATTAAGAATTTAATTTTGGAAATTAAATCAAGTGAGAGAATTATTTTTCTAAAGTGTTTAGAAAAGGGATTAATGATTAAAAGGTGTTTTAATTATTAGTTAATTGGTTAATAAGAATAATCAATTAAAGGGTTAACAATAATAATATTTTATGGAAAATTTTCAGCTGAAAATTTTACCTATAAATATACTATTATAAACCCTATTTGCCTCAACCCAAATAATTAAACCTAATTCTAAAGTAGAACAAGAGGGAGGCAACTAATTCTCTCAACCTCTTCCTCCTCCATCACATTGTACTCTTGGTAGATACCGGTGGAGTGCTTCACACTTGAGGAGCAGCTGCTAGGGATTTCCGTTCATCGTTCTTGGATCGCTATTAAAGACCTTATCTTTCCATTAACATAAAGCTTCTTAAGGTAAACATACTAAACTACGAATCAAATATTATTTTTCGCATGGATCCTGCGGAGGGTTTCGGTTTTTTTAAGATTTAAATTTATGTTTTCGTTGCGTTTATGTGCTAAAAACCCTTCATTGTGACTATTCAATCCAATGAGGATAACTGTGCTAGATGCTGACCTAGTAGTCTTTAACATACTAGAAATCCCATGTTTAAATTAGTTGTTTATGTGGAAACTCATTAACACAAGCAAATTCTGATTTTGAGTTTAGTCAAGTTTACTTTGTGTATCTTATTACTAAGTCACAAATTAGATTCTTGCTTCTTATCTGTCAGATTCTGATCTCAGTAAATCTTAAGAATAAACTAAATGCTGATAAGCCTCACTTATCAAAAGAAAAGAAAAGAAGATAAAAGTCAGACACTCCTTTGAGATCTAGAGTAAATATGTGGAAGGGAAGACCCAAGTGCATTGCTGGTATTAAGTAATATGCATTAGAAAAGCAAATAAATTTTCTTGGTGACTTTTCATATTCTCTGATTACTGGAGAAATGCTATGATAACATTATAAATTCGAATAAGCAGTCGTGACTCACGTACACTGAGAAGTAACTGTAAAAAGGAATTTCAAAAGATGCATAAAATGAGCACAAACGGTTAAGGTGGACTCTTGCATAAATTTGTTCTATAGTAGACTTCATGATTGATGACAGATTTTAAGCACTTTTCTGAGTTATGACTTATTTCTAAGATTTACTAAAGTTTATCAGACTTTAATCTTTATCTAATATTCTGCTAAATGCACACACTTTCACTCCATATGAATGATGAAAATTACTGTGGTGATTAAGTTGTTTTTGACAAACAGTTAAGTGTCATTTGCATAAATTCAGAGGACAAATTCTGATGGCAGTTCTGATGATTAAACTCTGAAGGAAACAAGTCAGTATTTGTATGAAGAATCACAGAAAAAAGATATTCACTTTTTGAGTTCAGAAGCCATATTCTGATGACTATTAAAATCTGATATAAGTTAAGTTCTGATATTAAATCCTGATGGAATCCTTGATGCTTACGTGGCATTTTTCTGTACTTGACTTATTTGTGGTAAAATCTGAAATAGTCATATTTAATCAGAATATATTTGGGTAAGATAAAAATAGTCAAAATTATAATCGGTTAGTGGTTAACGTGTTTGACCTGAAAAACTGCATGTTCACGGTAATTATTGCTTATTTTACGTGCCCATTAACTCCTGCTTTACTTGTTTACTGACTGTTCACACGTTACCAGGTGTAAAGTGTATCCCATGATTCAAAAATATAACTGTTGAGTAGAGAGAGTATATATATGGGAGTTAAAAGATTTTCTAATCTTTTACTTTAATATTCTTAATCTCTTTTATTCTCTCTCTCTCTCTCTCTCATATTCTCTGAAACATTTTTCTTTCATGACTTTTATTAAACACCTTGCAAACAATATCTTTCTCACTTAATTTCTTCAGAGATGGCACCAAAAGACTTGATCTTCAATGGAGCTAAGTTTGTTCCTAACAACTATTCGTCTATTCTTAGCAAGGCTGAAGCTCCATCGGAATTTCACTTTATTCAGGACTTCCTTGCTAATTTTGATATTGGGTATGCTTTAACCCAACCTGAAGTAATCTCTGGAACCTAAGTGCTAGAGTTTTGGAGAAGTGGAGTATATGATGATGGTGGTGCTCAAGGGTCCCCATGTATAATTTTTACAACAGGGGAGGATGAGCATTTCGTGATGTTGGCTACAGTTTGTCAAGCACTGCAGCTACCTGAGAACTGCGTTTACTCCACAGTTGAGGGGCCAGTTCTTCAAAATATGATGGCCAGTCTCGGGTTTGAAAAAACATTGGCAAAGCTGGGTCAATTCAAGAGATCCAACATAAGGAGGGAATGGAGTTTCTTCTTTGACTGCATTACAAAGACCTTCGCCAACAAATGTTCTAATTTCGACTAGCTAAAAGAGCTTTTAATGACTTATTATCTACTGATAATAAGAAGGTTGTGTTAAGACCCCTCTGAATTCCTTTATCTGTCAAACAAGCTTTAATAACCTATGATCCAGTTACATACACTGCACTATATCCTGATGTCCTACCATCTGAACTTCAACCATCAGCACCTACCACCACTACTCAAACACCTCAAACTTCTCAAGCACAACCAAAATCTACCATCAGGACATCTTTCAAATCATTAAATCAACCATCTCAATCTGACTCATCAGCACATACTATCAGATCTTCCTCTTCCAGGCCAAAGAGGACAAAATCTGTTCCTCAACCTCCAAAAAAGAGTGGGAAGATGATTCTCAGAGATGAATCTGATAGTGATAAAGAGGAAACAATTGAAGCACGGGTTCATGCATCAGAACCTATGAAAGTTGGAGTTGAGAATGTTACTTCTCAGAAAGAAACTGCAGCTCAAAGTTCTGATACTTTGAAAAAGAAATCTGTAAGTTCTGAAGCTGCTAAAGCAACTCCTTCATTGGCAAGGA
The DNA here is from genome assembly GCF_009905375.1 of Apium graveolens. NCBI lineage: Eukaryota > Viridiplantae > Streptophyta > Magnoliopsida > Apiales > Apiaceae > Apium > Apium graveolens. Next base: position 100,616,122 of record NC_133649.1, read on the forward strand.
GATTGAAGAAAATGAAGGCTATGAGGTATTTGGCTAAGGCTCTATCAGAAGATACTAAAGAAGCTGAGGAAGGGGATCATGAATCTCTGATCTCACAAGAACCAATTATTATTGAAGCCCTTCCAGCTCAAGCCAAAGACACTGCTACTGATACAGTTGTAACCCCTCCTGTCTCTACTATTAAAGCTACAGATGATGCTAAAGAAAAAAATGAAAACTCTGAAATAGATATTCATAATTTGAATATACCAACTATTCTTTATCTGGAAGCTCCATCTACATAGCTTAGCAAACTCCAACTCATTTTCCAATTTTAAATGCTGAGATACCATCTACATCAACCACACCAGCTATGGAGATAAATTATGATGTTCAGAATTTAAATGAAGCTGTTCCTGAATCTCCAGTTGCTTCACACACTATTGTGTTGTCAGAACATAATGAGTCTTCCTCAAGTTCAGAAGACAGTGTTTCTGCTGAGACTCCAGTTCCTATACTAGGAAAGGAAGAATTGGTGAAGAAATTTGTTGAAAAGGAAGCACCTATTCCTTGGGAGGATACTCACAGAGGTGTGGAGTGGACCAAGAAGTGGAATGACACTGATTTCATTTCAAGTTCTAACATTCTGACAGAGCATATTGCTAAAGTTGATGAGTTTCTCACAAATGCTGATATAAAGACACAACTCAAGATCACTACTCTATCTACCAAACATCTTCAAGGTCTACATTAATCTACTCATGAAAAGGTTGATACACTAAAGGAACATGCTGATAAGCTAGTCTACAGCTTAAGCTTGACAAGAATAGATATATCAGACCTATTCTTGAGAAAATTGAAGCCATTGAGAAGATTCAAGAGAAGCAACAGGCCCAAATTGTTGAGGTCCTGGCTAACCAAGTTTCTCAGAAAGCTCAATTGGATGAAATCCAATCTTCAGTTGAACTTCTTCTTTCTCTCTTACTTCCTGATGATGCCAAAAAGGGGGAGAAGGTAGTTAAGTCCAAATGCTCACCTACTGAAATACTGAAGAAAAAGGATGATAAAGGTGATGACCAGGGAAACTCTAATAAGAGTAGAGGTTAAGGAAAAGTTCAAGGAAAATCTTCTACACAGAACAAGTCAAGTTCTGATGCTGTGAATGCTAAAAGTCTGAAGTCAAGTTCTGATAAACAAAGTCTGATGTCAAGTTCTGATATTCTGATTCAGAGACTCTAAGAAGTTTTTACAAACTCTGAAGCTAAAGGGGAAGCAGACTACTGTTTATTACAAAAATCCTAAAATCCAGACACTTGATGAGGAGATAGCTAGAAGATTATTTCTGAAACAAAATCCAGGAATGGATTTGGAAACTCTCAAGGAGGAAGAAGCTAGATTTGCTGCTGAGAAGACAAATCTTAAGTCTAAAGCTTCTGATGCTAAGAAACCTCCAAGGCCTAAGGAAAAAGGCATTGTGATCAGGGAAAAGTCAAATTCTGAGACTTCAAAATCCAAGACTATATCACAAACTGAGATTGATCCTAAGTCAAAAGGGAAAGAAAAGGTTTGTGAACCTTTAAAGATTGAGAAAAAGATAAGTTCTTCCATTCTAGTCTATCAAACTACAGTGCATGATGATGATTTGATAGAAGATGAAACTGTTCAAATTCTGAAGAAAAGAAAGGTAATTGAAGAATCTAAAACAACCTCTGACACTGCTGAAGTTGTTCAGAATAAAGAACAGCAAGCTACAGAAGAAACAACAAATTCTGATCAAGTTAATTTGGAAAAGATGACAATTGCTGATAAGAAGAAGCTGTTATGGAAGAAAGGTACTCCAGTTGAACCAAAATCCAATCTTATGATGAGTCAACTCTCAACATTTGGGTTGAGATCCAAGCAACCTAGAGATAAAGCTGGATTAGGTTCTAATGAAGAGAAAATACAAACAGGAGTAGAAGTTACTCTAAGAGATCCTTTCATGTTGACAGACAAACCATATGAACAAATCAAACAAAAGCACCTTGACAAGGTGTTTTCTGCTTAAATCGTGATAGATGCTCATGATAAGGAAAATCTAAAGGAGAAATTGATTTTATTTCTCTATGATGGATTAACTTACAGACTAGCTGATACTGATGTGGTAAAGAAGTCTGTCAGAGAACTTCAACATATTCACTATCTTCTGGAAGTAAAATCTGATGTTACAAGAAGATGGTCAGAATACATTTTGAAGGCTCTAAGAGATCTATTTAGAACCTCTGGTACAAAGATTTCTCAGTATATACCAATGATTACTGAAGATGATGGAAGGGAAATTCCTATGCTGAAGAATTCTGCTAAGGTGGAAGTTATTCTGAAAGGAAGATGCTTATGTTATAATGAAAACTCTTCATATCCTAGAGTTATCAGACTTGGTGATGGACTTGAAAGAACATCAATTCAAGCTCTTAGAATAGCCATTTATCAAATTGGTGATAGTAAAGATGAAGAACTGATGCAGGTCAAAGCACAGTTAGTTGAAATTCTGAGGAAAGCTGAAGACAAGCTGGTAAGAGATTTTGTTAAGAATCATTATGGATTCAGATTGATCCAGTGAAGTTGGTAAAGCTAAAAGGACTGTAAGTTGTAGTTAATAGTCTTATTAAACTCTTATTACATTTTAACTTAAATGTTTTTGACATCATCAAATCTATTAACTTGTATATTTTGCACAATTTACAAATTGGGGGAGATTGTTAGATATATTTGAGATGTCATGTCTAATATGTTTCATGTTTAGTTTTCAGATCTTAACAAACAGGAAATATCAGTACTTACTGGGATCAGTACTTACTGGAAGTCAGAACTTAAGGATATCAGTATTTAGATTATCATAAGATAAATATCAGAAGATGGATATCAAAACTTAAGTACTGGAGGACTAACAGTTAAGGAAGGAAGCTGATTTACAGGAAAGAAGATCGAGACTAATAAAAAAAGAAGATATGCATGGAAAGAGTTAGAAGACTTAAAGACTTGTATAAGATATCTGACTGATATATTTTAGGAGATAGAATTATATTCCATATCAATTAGAAGTTATCTTGTAACTGTGTACTATATAAACACATACATAGGTTTACACTATATGTGTTATCATTATCGAGAAGATCATACATTGTAACCTAGCAGCTCTCGAGATATTTGTTCATCACTGAGAGAGAACAGTTCCATTGTAACAGAGTTTATTATATCGAATATATCTGTTTACTGTAACTTGTGTTCGAAATCGATTTGATTATATTCTACACTGTATTCAACCCCCTTCTACAGTGTTGTGTGACCTAACATATATATCACCAAGTTACATGATAAAAAAGACAAGATAATAAGATAAACTATTTCTAGTTTAATTTCATGCTGTTATACTTCTCTTTCCATCATCTTTGAATATCTTCAGTTTAGCATGGAAATGCTTCTTTGTTCTCCAAAACCTGAATTAGGCTGCCACATTTCATTTGCATACAACCAACGCATGTGACTATCAAGTCACTATCAACTGCTCTTTTGAATCTGATCATCCGTTGAAACTCAGATTGATCATCCATTGAAACTTTGTGAATCATCCGTCGAGACTTATGTTGATCATCCGTTGAAATTTTGTAAGTCATCCGTTGAGACTGTCTTCTTGACATTTTATGACGCCCTCAATCTCGGGGTTAGGAAATGAGGACCCATACACCATTATACTAACAATAAAATAACATAAACCCCGATTAACTACTAAAAGGATCTAAACAGGATTAAGTATGAGACAAGACAAAACTATCAACCAACATATTATTATTATTACAACCCAAAATATATTTAATTTACACAATCGATTCCGACTTGGAACCGACAGATAACCTATTGTATCTTTACAACCTTCCAACTAAAGCGCTTGCTCACACAGCCTGTACTACCTGCTCTAGCATCTGGAAGCCTACGACACGGTAGGGGCCACCAGGTTCGCTCTTACGAGCAGTGCGCCTAAGTCTGGCTATCTTCTCGCTTAACTGCCATGGTTAGAACAAAGCAAAATATATGAGCATAAAAAGCTCAGCAAGTAACTATATGACAGTTCTATGGTGCAATAATAACAATTATCCAAAATCACTTTTAATGCATTCTACTTTGAATCTCTAGGTGGCTGTTAGTCGCTAAACAGACGCTAATAATACACGCAAGTATACGCATTCACAAGTAGTATAAGATATAAATCAGATTCGTTCCCACAGAGACTGGCTTGGTTAAGTAATTAATTTATGCACTTAAGCAACAATGTATGTTATTATTCAATGCTAAAACGATAACAAATTGAGGTTGTTCATAACTAAGAAATAAACTAACAATTATAACTAAGGGAATAAGATTGATTGAATTAATATATATAACAAACATGGGATTCTAACTTCATTAAATACTTCATTCAATAGCCTTTTCGTTCTTAACCTTAGCATGTAATGGTGATGACACTAATCAGATAACACGAAACTGATAAACGCCAACTCTCGTTGCACGAATACCATACTACCAGACATCCACAAAATAGATGGAAGCTGAATATACACCAATTATGTTGAGACCCTATATGTCTATGGAATTTGACAACATAACGGTTTAAACACAAGTTATCTATCATGATTACATAGGGCAAGTAAGATGGTTAAAATTACCTATGCATCATGCATAACAAATACATGAACCTACGCTAGTATGGCAAGTTCTAAACCCTTAAATTCACTTTCGCTTCATTAAGAATTAACACACTACCTTATAAGTTCGTGACGCTCATAAGACGAATAAGCATAACCAATACTAGGTTATCATACAATAATCTCACATTAAGGCATTGAAACAAGTTAACTAAAGAAATCCATAATAAATCTGGTAGAATCCCACGATAATGATTAGCCCATAACCGGACTCATCATCAACGTGGGTTCCGATGAAAGCATGGTATAATAAACGTAGTGTTTATAACGAATAATCAAACAAAGTTAACATAAGAGTATAGGTTCAGCAAAACAAGAAACGTGCATCCAAGATTACAAATCAAAACAAAGATTTATAAGAATAAACTATATCATCTTCGCCTTTGTTGAATTGTGCTATAGGTCTCTTGCGGTCTTCTCCTTGGCTCTGATATATCTCTAACTTGTTATCTCATGAAAAATGATATAAAGTTGTTTATATAGCAGCCCTTTACAATGTAGAAGTCTTTCTCTCAAAAGCCAAATAGAAACAAGATTCTGCTATCCCGACATAGCGCGGGCGCGCGCTTAATCAGCGCGGGCGCGCGCTTAATCAGCGCGGGCGCGCTGGGCTCCTACCAAAACTCTGACTTCTTCTTTTTCTTGCAATTTTGAGCCGGTCTTTGCGAGCTTTATTCCTTGGACACCATCCTAACACCATATTAGCATCAAATCAATGCTAATTCACCTGATCCTCAGATTAATGCCTGAAATGCAAAAACACTAGAAAACACATTAAAACACTAATAACTTGAGTATAAATACACCAATTCAAAGCTTTATGGAGCGTAATAAAGGGTCATAAATGCCACTCAACATACCCCCAAACTTGAATCGATGCTTTTCCTCAAGCATAAACAGACTCAAAGAAAAAGAAATAAAAATGCATGAATGCAACGATCCCCATAGAATAACTAAACTAATCAACAAGTAACACCTCAGCAAATACAGTTATTCGCATAAAGATCAACCAAACCTCTCCAATAAATCTACAAACCAAAGATGTGCATGTGTGCAATTGCTTACAGATATACTATCGCAACTAGATCAACAATCTTCACTACTTATCAAAACAATCGCAAGTTTATAAATAGAATAAAAGCTAGACTCAAAATAACTTATAACACTTTAATTCTTATATCAGAGTTTAACATGGATTTGCTCTTTTATTCAGAACAAAACAACACAAGTATCCTTATTTGATCGTGCAATGAGTGAGGTCCACAAAAGACTTATACAATAGTATCCATGTAGCGAGCGTTAGGTTAGCGGATCCCAGACTATAAAAGCCTTAGGTCACTAGGCACAAAGTCCCCTAAGAACTTAATAACTCGAGTACTAAAGAGCCCACTCGTGATCAATTATACATAACACTTCCTTTTTTTTCTTTTCTTTTTTTTCCATATTTCTGAACGAGTGTGTTTCGCTCCATCTCGCTCAACCCTAGACTACTCATATGAATATGAGCCGGCTACTAGCCATTTGACACCAAGCCACACAACTAGCAATGAAATCCAATTTTCTCCAATTTATAAATATCTATGCTAATTTATTATTAATAGAATATCCTAAATTCTAAATATAAACAAGTGATTAAACCTCGACAAACAAATTAATCATGACCATGATCTAGCACACTAACAACCTATAAGACTTAGTGAAATACAATTGTCTCTAGAATGCAAATTAATTCGATAAGACTTAACATCACTAAATACGACATCACTACACTAACATCAATATCACAAATTAATCGGAAAAATCATCTAAGGGATCAATGTTATTATGGGCGTGCATGCAACTATATGAGCAAATTATCATAAAAAACTACCCAAAAAAAAACTACTACATGACAAAATATGCAACTATATGCACTAAACTATCATGAATATGCAAACTAAATGTGACTCACACAAACATAATCCTTCAACTACTACCCCCAAATTTAAAATATTCACTGTCCTCAGTTAAGGTAATAGTAAGGAATCAGGCATACCTACTGCGAATCAGAATCCTCACCCTCAACGGGTGGAGTGTCAAGAGGCGGATACACAGAATCCTCAGCAAATACTGGCCACTCGATCTCAACACCGGTGGCTCTAAAAGTTATCCCAAGTGCCTGGGTGAGATCATGTGCAAACTGACTATGGATGTCGTGCATTGCATCCATCCTCCTCGCTAGACGCCTATACTGCGTCGAACTCAAACAAGATCCAACATATGCTCCAGCCTCCTCCTGCTGCTGCTGTTGTGACGAACCAGCCTCCTCTCCTAACTGAGCTCTCCAAGCTGCTCTACGGGCCTGTGAAGAACCTCCAACAGTAGCCTGATCCATGGGTACACCACCTAGCAGATGAGCATATGAATAACCAAGCCCCTTAGAATCGGGCTTCCCTCCATACCACTCATACATGCTTAATAGCGTAGAACTGTCGATAGGAACACTGGGAAGTTGCAGCTGCTCATGTGCGGGCCAATGAACACCAACTGCCACGCACAGCTTCGTCACAACGAACATATAAGGTATAGCACCAGTGGTACCTCCTCTCAAGAATCTCAAAATCTCCTGATAAATAACCATCCCCAAATCAATGTAATCGCCCTGAACAATACCCCACAGCAGATGAGCACGCTCCACAGTAATCTCATGCACATGTGAAGATGGCATGATATTAGCACAAATAAACGAGTTCCAAGCCCATGAAAACCTGTTCATGCACTACGCAGGGAATGTCGAGTAATCAGTAGTGCCCCTCTTGAACTTCCAATGAGTTTTAGGCACACACAGAGTTGCAATGATTAGATCCAAGTCGAAGTCCTCAGGAGTCTTATCATTTCACGTGTCCTGACCGGGCTTCCTCGCGGGCTGCTCAATCATTCTCCTAATGGCATCATTACTGTACTCTATAGTCATCCCCCTAACCACCGTGAAACCATTCTTCTCCGCCTTAGCGTTAGCATAAAACTCCCGCACAACACTCACGGGCACATGAAAGGCATATGTCAAAGCCTATTTGTTTATTCGAGGATTTAACTCAACTCAATTAAGAATGTAACAAGTAAATAGTGGATCTACCGTCAAAGAGATCTCACAAAGTAACATCTGTCAAAGGATTCAGAAACAAGGTTCATCTACAGACTTGAGGAATTACTTCACTGGAAGAAGTTTAAGAAATTGATCAGGCCTCAGTGATATAAATCAAGATTGTGGATTTAATCAAGTGACAGAGATCTTGTCAGGGTATCAGATAATTACAAGGATTTAATCTGAAGAAAATCAAGTTATCAAAGTCAAGACATGAAGAAACATCACGAAAGTTAGTCACTCATGAACTAGACAGTACATCGAGTGTCAACATTGAAGTGGTGGAATTGATTCATTATTTTCAGAAGATTTTCAGAAGAATGGTTGCTGTTGAAGAGTAGTATCAATTCTCTATTAATTAATTAAGTCATATAATTTAATTAAGAAAATAAATTATATCTGCAAAGATTAATTTATTGATTAATTGAATTAATTTATTAATTAATTTTGAATTAATATTATGAATTTTTAGAATTGATTTTGAATTTATATTCAATATTAATTCAGCATGACAATCAATTGAACTGGTATGACAATCAGATTGTCATACCGAAAGTCATTCTAATTTAAATTGATTGTCATACCGAAAGTTCTACCAGCTATGGGATTGTCTTGCTAGTTCAATCAATTGTCATGCCGATTGTCTTGCTATTTCAGGAGATAGTCATACCGATTGTCATGATAGTACAACAGATTGTCTCACCGAAAGTTCTACCAGCTATGGGATTGTCATGCCAGTTCAAGTGGATTATGTTGATTGAATTATAAAAGACAGAAGCAACAGATCATTCATTTTACAAGTGAATACATTTTCAAACAACTCAAGAACAGAATGACAGAGCCGCACAAAACATTTCATCTTCAACTGCTCAATTCAAGATCGTTAATTTTCTAGCAAATAAAGTTAAATCCAAACCACTAGAAATCATTCTCTTATTCTTGTGTAAAAGTTCATGTTGAATTTATTCTAGATTTGTGATAATTTATTTAAGATTAATCCCTTGTAAATGATACTGTTGTCGTAACACCTTTTAAGTTTAATAATAGTTTTATCTAACTTGAATTTTGTTTCACCTTTTTATTTCGCATTAAATTCAATTAAACGGTATAGTTTGTATTCAACCCCCCCATCTACAAACATATTGGAACCTAACAATTGGTATCAGAGCCTTCTGATTAACAAACAAATCAAGATCCTAGACTTTTGTGATTCTTCCACTCCTTGAATTTTTATTTATTCAAAAATTCATAATGACTTCACAAAAAGTTGGAACCGTTAAAATTCCACTATTTGATAAAGAAAATTATATTATGTAGAAGAAGAAGATGCTCTTGTTTTTACAAGTGGCAAATCCCAAATATCTGAACTTGTTAAAAAAGGGTCAAAAAATTCCTATGGTTATTGAACCTGAAGTTATAGAAAATGATGTTGTGATTACCAAAGCTAGAACCTATGCAAAAGAGCCTGAAGATTTTACTCCTGCTGAAAAGGAAGAAGCCTCCTTGGATGCCAGCCTTTAATTAATTTTAGTTGATTCCCTTAATCCCTTGATGAACAGACATGTGATGAACTGTAAAAATTCCAAACACATGTGGGAAACTATTGAGGTGATTAATGAAGGCACAGAGGAAGTTAGGGAGAACAAGTTAGAGATCCTAACCTCTGAGTATGAACATTTTAAATCCAATCCGGGAGAAGGAATTACTGAAGTGTTCGAGAGGTACAATGCATTGATCAACAACCTTAACATAAATGGAAAATATTATTCAATCAGGGAGATCAACAAAAAGTTCCTTTTAACACTGCCAACTCATCTTGAATATAGAATCACTGCCATAAGAGAAGCTAGAGATCTGAGTGAGATTTCTTTGGATAGACTCTATGGTGTGTTAAAAACCTATGAGTTGGAGCAGATTCAGGAAAAGGAAGTCTACGGGAAAGATAGAGTGGTCAGCACATCTACTGCTCTAGTAGCTGAAGGTCAACAACAACAACAACAATCTCAACAGTCAGAGAGAATGGTACAGTCTTCCAAGGCTGAGGAAAATGTGTTAGTAGCAGAATATGATCCTCCTACTACAAATCAATCCGGTGATGATTTTTACTCCTTGGAAGAGCTGGAGCAATTGGAAGATGAGTCAATGGCCCAGATTGTCAAGAGATTCTCCAATGTCAGATTCAAGAGAAATCCCAATTTTAAATACAAGTCCAACTACAACAGATTCCAGAAAGGTGGATCTTCATCCTCTAACACCAGCAGTGGTGGATACAAAACAGGGATGGTTGAGCGGAGCACCATTCGATGATTTAACTGCAATGAGTTGGGACACTTTGCCACAGAATGTAGGAAGCCAAAGCAAGTAAGGAAGAACTCTTATGATTCAAATCAGAAGAGTAACTCTGAAAGGGCTTATCTGGCAAAGGGAAGAAGTTGGGATGATACTGATAGTGAAGATGAAGAAGTTGGGAATCTTGCTCTTATGGCTATTGATGGAAATACTTCATCGTCAAGAAAAGAGGTAAAATTTACTAATGTTGAATTAGTTTATCATCTAGGAGGTTCCTTAGATTGTGCTCGTCGTGATAATGAACTGTTAAGTCAGCAGATCAAACACCTTGAGAAAGAGGTCAATGAATTAAGACTTGTGCACATTAATCGAGACAAATTAAAAGAACAAGTATCTTTTCCAGAAAAAAGAGTTAACTGTTATAGACAACTCGAAACAATTCTCTAAGACAAGATCACCGGTCTTGAGACTAAGGTTAAAGCTTACTTAAATTCTTGTTCGAAGGCTAAAGAGTTCTACAGTAAGCAAGTTGTTAATCAAACATCTGGAATAGGTTTTGATTACAATGCTGCTATTGGAGAATTAGGCATAAACTCCCCTCCTCATGTATGTGCTAAAGGTAGGGAAGTACCACATGTGCTTAAGAGTGTTGATAAACCCCTCTATAAGGAATCAATTGCTGAACCATTTGATGAGACATCCTTTATTATTCAAGAAGAAATACGTGCTGAAGATCGTGCTAATGAGAAGGTTGTTTCCAAGCCAAGTGTGTCGAAAGTTCCAGTCAAAGTTGTGAAAGCAACTGAGACTAACTCAGACACACATGAGTTAGATAACAAAAATTCCATGTCTACCATGCATAATTTTCCTGTTGTTAATCCCTCTCATAAAGTATGTGGTGTTCCTAATTGTATGTCTTGTGCTTTTAATTTGATGTATGCTTATTTTAATGGTAAGCATGTTTCTAGTGATAAGACTACTCCACGTCAGCATGTGAATAATAGGAAGCATGATATGTCTAAGACTGCTAGTCCTTCTAAGGCTAGAAAGGAGACATTTGTGCCTAAGCCTAAACAGAAATTTGTTAAGGCTGTTTATAAGGTCAAATGTCCAGTCATTGAGAAAGTTGAGAATATTAAAGTTAAGAATGTTGTTTTGCCTGACAAAGGTCAATTCTATAAGTATGCCGGGCCCAACCAAGTTTGGGTTCCGAAGAAGGTTTAATCCATTTGTATTGCATGGCATTAAATAGGTGGAACCGGCACTGTGGATTCTTGACAGTGGATCGTCAAGACATATGACCGGAGATAGAGCCCTGCTATCAAATGTGGTTGAGAAAGCTGACCCAGTAATTACCTTTGGAGATAACGGCAAAGGTTTAACTGAGGGATATGGCTGTTTGCAAGTTGGTAATGTTATCATTGAACTTGTAAATATTTTCTGTATTTTTGCTATATTAATATAAGTTTTTATTTGTACTTTCTGTAATTTTAAATATTGTTTGAGATATTACAGTTGTTAGGAGTTAACAATTGTATGATATATGAAATTGAATGCTGATATCTCTTTGATAGATATTTGGTATTTAATTCATTGATATATTTTTTTAATTATATTAAAATCATATGCAACATAATTATTGGTATCTAAAGTACTTGACAAGTATCGGTCAATGATATATTGTTAATATTTTGTTGCAGATAGTTGTGAGATTTTAAGTTCTAGTGAATTTATATAAGTTGTTATATCTGAAAGATTCACTATAATTTGATATCAGCAGTATAGTCATTCTTATTAATATTATTTTTCAACAAACAATGTTGTTGATTATAATTTCATTAAGATAGATTATGGAGCTTTTGACATGAATGAGAATTACTTAGACTTTATCCTAAGTGATCAATGCTTTAACAAAAACTCATTCATATTGAAAGTATAATCTCTCTTTCTCTTCTTAATACTGCTAGGTCATCAGTCTGTGTCTTATCAAAATCATTTATCTTTTTAGGCATAAAAACAGACTTGTGCACTCAAACAGTTTTAGGAGAAAATCAAACTTCTTTCAACATTAGTGATTTCTTATTTCATTTAAAATCTTTTGAAGTCACTATTGTACATCATCTCTCTCAAAAGATTAAATGTATAATTTTCATTCATTATAGATCTTAAGTACATTTATCTCTATATTGCCATATATTCTGTGATACCGGTTCAGCCTCCTATGACCTTCTTTCATTGACATTCATGAGGTTGAAAACCGACAACTTCTATCCCAGACTGTAAAGACAAACACAGAAACAGAACCAACCAACACTCTCTTACCACTAAAATGAAGTATGATTGAGCGTGAGGGAGATAGTGCCTTAGTGCACCACATAAGGAAGGTTCTGAAGTCAACCCAGCAGCTCTGTCTCCTACAAAGATGAATAGTATTTAAACCGAGACAACTTCTAGCCCCCATACATCTTCTCAAAAAGATGTAATGGCTGAAAAGGCACAAAGACAATTACTAGATTCATTCTCTCAACAGGGAGCGTCTATTAAAATTTGCTTGCCGGCCAAGGCATCCGATGTAGTGTCACCACCTCAAACATAAATAATTCTTGATGCACAAGGAAAGGTCACACACACAAAGGATGAGTTGACAGAAACAAGAGTTTCGACCATTTTAAGGTCAGATTCGATTGTTCAAGATTCTTTAATGGACCAATTGCCTTTACAGGTGTTAGGAGAGGATACTGATCCAATAGCCATATGTCAGTGGTCAGTGTTTACCTCCCCAGGCTTAAATCCCCTGGATGCATCTGCGGATAGTGGATCTGACGTAGGCGCAGATCGGCAACTTGTTGACAATGATTCAGATATTACCTGATGAGTCACAAGGAAATGTCTTCACAGACATTAGAAGGGAACCTTGATCTTTATGCTAAATTCTTTAGATCATTGTTTACCTTCCCAGAGTTCAAATCTGGAACCCTAAAAGGGAAACTAGCAACTTGTAGATTATGACTCAGATTCATCTGACGAGTTTAACAAGGATGGGGATTTGCGAACTCCCATTGCACCACCTGTGACCTCCTTAAGGACGACTAAGGTGATTTTCCTTGCAGGTACGGCTGAATTTTAGAGCTATGAGAGGAGTGATACACTTGTGAGAATGAGTGTAAACACGAGTGGAGAGAAGAGTGAAACACATGTGAGGTACACTAAACAGAATCACACATTCACAGTGAGGAAGAAAGAGAAACTACTTATTATTTCTTTTCCAACCAAGTGGAATATGAGAACTCCTTCAAACAATGACATACATTCCTTCTCTAAGGGGGAGATAAAAGCTTAAGTAATAGTTTGGAGGATTCCTCAACTAAGGGGGAGAAATAGCGGGGAGGAGGAAAAAGGTAAAGCACATGTACACTACACTACACCATTGTTGTTTGTAACCACGAATCCTATTGTACGAGAGAGGTGGTAAACACAAGGTGATTTCCTAGTAAGGGAAGAAGCTATTTTCCAAAAGGGGAGTACCATTGGTTTTTATCTGCGGATCCTATTGTACGGGAGATGTGGTAAACAAAGGTGATCTTCTTTAAGCAGTTGATTCTCATAGGGGGAGAAGCAAGAGAGATATGCGCTTCTCATCAGGAAATGTGGTTGTACAAAAGAAGATGAAACTACTTGAAGATATGTTTAGTCTAGAGGAACATCTATTTGGAATCTAGAAAATGTTAAATATAATCCAGAACTTTTCTGCTTACCATCCTTCCCTGATGGCAGAAAACCTCACTCCTTAGTAAAAGGCTTCAAGAGAAGCCTCGTGTACTCCTCTTTAGTCTCAGGAGTAGAAAACCTTGGCTTCACACCACCCGCGGAAGAAGAATCGGTGGTGCTGCTGCCAACTTGCGTTATTTGCCTCTTGGGTGCCATTGGAATTGAATAAGAGAGAATAAAAACTAAGTGTTTGAGAGAGATTTGTGTTTGAGAATTTGTGAAGTGATGGAGAAGTTTGTGTATAAGTGTATTTATTTATAGTTGGAGATATGAGAATTAGATATGGAATAGAAGTGGGAATTGATTATGGGAATCGTGGGAATAATGGTTTTGATTTGGAGAAGGAAATTTGGGATTTGGAAGAGTAAAATTTGGTTTGAAATTGATTTTATAGTTAAAATCCCGAAATTCCCTTAAAAACTGCTAATTTTTATTTTTTTCGAACAGGACCCGGCGCGGCCGCGCACTTGGACAGCGCGGGCGCGCTCACCTTCTGGAAAACCGGCGTGGCCGCGTGCTGGATCAGCGCGGGCGCGCTTACATTCTGGAAAAATAACGCGGCCGCGCGCTGGATCAGTGCGGGCGCGCTTGGCTACTGAAGTTGGCCTTGCATTTTTTTTTTATTTTTTATTTTTTTGTGTTTTTCTCCTTTCTTCTTGCTTCCTTTACCTACTAATATACAACAAACTTGGGTTGCCTCCCAAGAAGCGCTTATTTTATGTCGCTAGCTCGACGTAGAACCTTGAGCTCAAACGGACAATAGAACGGCACTAACCACCTCGCGGTTTGCCCTGTCACTATAGTAATGCTTCAATCTCTGACTATTTACCTTGAATGCTTGTCCCGGATCACTTTCAAAAATTTCCACCGCTCCATGCGGAAACACAGTTTTGATTATGAAGGGCCCTAACCACCTTGACTTCAACTTTCCAGGAAAAAGACGGAGACGAGCTTTGAACAAAAGAACTTATTGCCCCGACACAAATGATTTGAGCACTAGACCCCGATCATGCCACCTCTTGACTTTCTCCTTGTACATTTTGTTGCTATCATAAGCTTAAAGTCTAAACTCGTCGAGTTCATTCAATTGAAGCATCCTCTTCTTACCAGCTGCATCCAAGTCAAGATTTAATTTCTTCAAAGCACAATATGCCTTATGCTCAAGCTCCACAGGAAAATGACACCCATTACCATAAACCAACTGAAATGGCAACATTCCCAATGGAGTCTTATATGCTGTTCTATACGCCCAAATAGCTTCATCAAGCTTCAAAGAATAACCTTTCCTCAATGGACACATAACTTTCTCTAAAATGCGCTTGATCTCTCTGTTAGACACCTCAGCTTGACCATTTGTCATAGGATGATAATCTGTAGCAATGCGATGATTCACATTATACCTTTACATCATAGCAGTAAACTTGCGATTGCAAAAATGCGACCCCTCATCACTGATTATGACTCTTGGGGTTCCAAACCTTGTGAATATCTACTTGTGAAGAAAATTAAGCACCAGTTTCGCATCGTTCGTTGGCAATGCCCTAACTTCAACCCATTTTGACACATAATCAACCGCCAACAAGATGTACTGATTGTTACAAGATGAGATAAATAGCCCCATGAAGTCAATTCAATTCCCCAAACATCGAAGAACTCAACCTCGAGAAGCACATTAAGAGGCATCTCATCCCTCTTAGACATATTACCCACACTTTGACATCGATGACATTTCAAAATGAACTAGTGAGCATCTTTAAATAAGGTTGGCCAAAAGAAACCTGCTTGCAGAATATGAGCTGTTGTCTTTTCTCCACCATAATGTCCTCCATAAGCTGTTGAGTGGCAATCTTGCAAGATCCCCCCCGTTTCGCTGTAAGGAATACATCTCCTAGTGATTTGGTCAGCTCCTTGTCGAAAAAGAAATGGCTCATCCCACATATACCACTTCACTTCATTTAGAAACTTTTTCCTTTAAGCATAAGATAAGTCGGGAGGCATGATATTACTCACAAGGTAGTTCACAATGATATTAAAATTGATGGTTGAAGGCATAAGAGATACATATATTTTATCCCCTGTAAGTTGGGAGGATTCGAGGAAACCTTGAGATAGTTCAAAGGATAATTAATGAGACGCGGATAGACTGAGGAGACAAGGAAGTAAGAAATTAGGAAAATTGGATGAAGGAGTCACCTTCAAAAATGTGAAGTGTAAGATCGGGGGCATGATACCCAGAAAGGGAGACGCCAGGTATGAAAGATATCCCAACATTGAGATGACTGTTGAGACAAACAACAAAAGTAAATAAGGATTTATTAAGAAGGAGTTCATGTTGAACACGACCAATATCTTCCACGACATCCCTGTTGTCATTACCAAATTAGGAAAGAAAAGTGGATAACCGTTGTTATCTTTTGGAGGCCATATGGATTGAACTTATTTTGAATAAGGATGCTATCGTGAAATTGGTATAGACTATCGAGGTGGGAATGATTGAATAAGATAATCTATCAAGGATATATGACTTGATTTATCCATGGATGGATGCAAGTACCTTTTTAAAGGTGGAATTAAGGATATAACTTCGATAACTTGAGATGAACCATAGAGGAATGCATAAAGGTTGGCATTTCACCCTTAATAGGGACATTATGAGTTTGGGTAATATGGAATGAAGGATTAAGGCAACAACAACCTTTAAAGATCAGTGGAGAAAGTTTTCAGAACTCTAGATAATGATTCTAGTATTAGTAAATGGTACCTTGATATGCCCTGAACCTAGGGAGTACTAGATGAAGAATTTAAGGATGACCTTAGAGGTTTTACAAGGGAAAAGGTAATATTCAAAGTTCTCAAGAACAGAAATTTTGATAAAGAAAATATGAGCTAATTATAATAATGCCAGGTGGGCACGTGTTGAACCATGAGAAAGTATAGATCGACCCAATGAAGGTCGAGATTGGTGAAAACAAGAAGGACCCAAGATAAGAGACGTCCTAAGTATGATCGAGAGTCAGTCGTACAATGTTCACATCTAAAGACTAAGGCAATGACTTATGGAAAAATGGTGATTTTTTTTTCTCTCACCAGGATTTAAGAAAAGCATTTTCACATAAGCAGTGATTGAAATGAGGTAGAAAATTTAGTTGGAGGTGGTTAAAATGACATTGATTGTAAGGAAATTTTACTATCAGGAAAGGCCAAAGAGGTGGCCGACACTTTAAATGTAAGAGGATAATTATAGGCGCTCGTGCGAGAGGAATACAGTGATGATGGTTGAAGCCGGGAAGGTTGTATTACGGTTCGGAAGATTGACATTCCTTCTGATGACTGTGCAATACTCAACCGTAATAGTAGTTGGGTAAAGGTTTAATTCATGTAGCGCTGTGAACGAGCTTCCTATCTTAGAAGGTCCTATCTTGAGATAAACCAGGACTATGTTACGAAAGGACTAAATGAACCTTTGAGCTTCATGTCTCCTCATAACGACATATGGTTAATAATGGTATTAGCCTGCTATCGTTGCTTTTATTGAAACTCTTCTGCAATTTTATCTGCTTCATGTCATATGTACGCCAAGTTCAGGGGTGTTCTTCATGAATTATGAATGGTGATTATGTTAACTCCTTAGAAGAATTCGATAAGGTAGGTACGGACTTTTTATGGTTAGATATGAAGATTTTATACAAAATAAATGACTATAGTCGGTCCGTGGTGGACTATAGTAATGCATCAATGATTCTTTGAATAATGAGCCAATTACAACCGTGAGAGTTGTATTGTAATGGATGTTGAGATTGAGTACCCCTAATGGGGTCGTGTTGATATATAAGTTATCATTGATAGAATACCTAGTGGAGTATTTACATATTATATATTTATTCCCTCTTATGAATAGAGAGTCGTATTACAATACGAGGAAGGTTGCAGTGCAAGCATAGAATTCTAGTAACAATGATGTCTAGAATGAAATCCCTTATTCGAGTTTCGATGTCGAGGGAGTTTCAAAAGTGAGTGTTTATGAGCTCGAGCAAGAGCATGGATCCATGGAATGATGGAAGGAATAGTAAATATTCTGGCACGTGAAATGCGATGCTATAATACTTGATGTTGATATATATACGTATATGTTTTGTTCTCCTATGACAAACCTCTATAGTTCAGAGGTAGATTCCAAGCCAGATATTTTGTGGCAGTATATTTTATATATATATAATTCTCTTCAATTCATTCTTTTCTCTCCTTTTCATTTTGTATAAGCTGAGAAGAACAACCTTTCCAGAAGGGGAGGTATTGCCGAATGACTATCTATCTGTGTGATAGAAGCCTAGTAGGATACCACATGTTGTTTAATTGCTTGTCAAGTACTAAAGGCTGGCCACCTTCTGTACTAACTATGTAATATAACAAGTGTTCATGATCATAGTGATCTCTCAATAAATTCTTTTACTTCTATATGATGGATCAAGCTTTCGAAGATAGAAGTAGTTAGAAAAAGGGGTAGTATGAGTATGGTGGTATTCGAAATGGAAACACATTCGTGATACTAAGGTTGACGCGTGTATTAAAAGGTTATAGAACGCTAACGAGCAAAAGTGTAACCAGTATAGTATTATGTACAGAAGATAGTAATAACTACGAACAAGAAAAGAAGGAGTATTGAGAAGCAAAAACTATAATGCTAGAAGCTATGATGAGAGTCTGTGCAATAGACTTGAAAGAATTTGAAATGGTCACTTAACACGGAATGAGTTTTCTTACGACAATAGATCATGTCATTATCGAGATGTCACCTTATAAGATCCTTGAGGGAAGACAATGTCGATCTCCCTTATGATATCATGATGTGTAGAGCGCAAGATGCTTAGACCAGCAGTGGTCTAAAGGACCAATGATATAATAGATTTAATCAGAGGACGGCTGGTAGTAGCCCAAGATGGACACACGAAGTATGTTGATTTGACACGAAATGACAAAGAGTAGGAAGTAGGGAACCTAGTGCTGTTATAGGTATTTCCTTGGAAAGGATGGATGAGGTTCAGTTAGAAAGGAAAGCTAAGCCCACGATTTGTTGGACCCTTGAATATATTAAGACATATTGGGAAGTTATCGAACGAACTAGCCCTACCCACGAACCTGCAACAAGTTTGTAATGAGTTCCACGTATCGATGTTAAGGAAGTGTAATCCGGATGCCAAACAAATAGGGGCATATGAGCGCATAGACATGCAACCAGACGTAACATATATGGAGCAACCGGGAAGGGTTATAGATCGAAAAGGAACAAGTGCTTAGGAGAAGTGTTATCAAACTAGGCAGAGTTTGGTGGTAGAACCACAATGTGGGAAAATTTACTTGAGAGTTAGAAAGTGCAATGTTAAGAGAGCATCCGAATTCATTTTATATCTGATTCCGGGACGGAATCCTTTTAAGAAGGGAAGACTGTAATAACCCCAATTTTTGGAATTTTTGAAACCCTTATGAATAGTGATTTTGCGGATTATGCTGAATAAGAAAACTTTTCATACCACACTATGTAGGGGTTCTTTTATTGATCTTCTGAGATATTATTAGTACTCTATGTGGTATATAAGTGTATGTAGAGATCGTCAGAATCCAAATCCAAACACTTTGATTTTTCCCGAAAATCCACCAGATACCGAAAGAATTGAGTATAAGGTAACATGATTAAAAGGATTTAAATTCAATGATTTTAAGAGAGGATCATAAAAGGAATATAATGTATTGAGAAAGGTTAAGGGAACCCAAGTAATAAGATCCCGGGTATGAACCCTCAAATGATAAACGAGAACGAAAGTTAAGCGAACCGTATAACAGGTCAGCGGTCATTAGCCAAGTGATTAGGAGTTAATCAAAGAGTTAGTGGAGGGTGATGTCATTTCACCAACAAGAAGAGGACAAGTGTGGGATGATGACATAAGAGGATGACATGAGCATGACAAAAAGGGAAGGAAGTGTTGGTTGATTCTAAACCACACAAAATTCACCATGGTTAAAAATAATTAATCAAAACAAAGCAACCAACCAAGGCAAGAAAAATAAATCACAAAAACACAACTTGACTTCCTTTTCTTCAAGAAAGCTCTCGGCTTTTCCATGGAAAGCAAGGGAATTTTTTTCAAAACTTAAGCTACACACCTTCATAATTCAAGAGGTTTGTTTCTTTAGCTTCCATAATTCATAACTTAGATGAGCCATAAGTTTAAGCTCAAGATTCCATGATTATCATAGCTAATCAATTCATCAAAGTTCTTGGTGAATAGTGTTTTTCAAGAACTTGAAATTTTGATCTAGTGTTTTTGTTTAGATATAGCTTTGGTAAGGATTTTCAAGGGTGATTCCAAGCTCCCTAGTTACTTTTACTTACCAAGGAAGGTATAATCTCATACCCTAGCCCTACTTTTGTATAAATTAGAGTTAGTATGTTTGGTATGGTTCATGAAAGGCATGGTTATTGTGTATTTAGAGATTGGTTGGTTTTGTGATGTTTTTGGAATGGTAAATCTTGGTAATTAGTTAATGAACTTAAGTAAACTTTCAGTTCATGATTGAGAAGTAGTATAAAGTGGAAACCTTGAGATATTGGGGCTGTTGTAGTAGTTTATGGATGAAGTTTGGTTGTAACAATGATTGTGGGTTGATTGTGGATTGAATTGGAGTAGTATAAAATTTGGTAATCGCGTAAACATAGTCGTCGTAATGCCCGATTTACTTTAAACTGTTTTTGTTATTAACATCAGGACCCATGAAATCACTGTTAGGTTTTGACCATTGCCTTGATTTGATAGTTCATGTTACGAGCTTCGTTTTGATATGTGATTCGTTTGAATCCGATGTACGGTTTAGGAGAAACAGTCATTTTAAGTAACGGCGCTTCGCGACCGAACCATTACCCCTCGCCTTACTTTGAAACTTTGGTTAAGGACCTTAAATGACTAATTGGAGTATGAAACAATTATGTAAAGTGTATTAGGCAGTTGTTAGGGTACTCGCGAAAGAATCGCCTTAAAATTCTTAATGGTTAATTTATTAAAAATGGTGGAGCCGAGGGTACTCGAATGACTTATGTGATTCGTTAGGCGTAGAAGTGACCACAAGCAAACGTTAGGGTTCAATTGGTTAAAGTCTAGTTTCTTAAGAGACCGGAATTTAATTCTGACTTATGTTGTTGTTCATAGGTTATCGGACCCACTCTAAGCTTAAGTCTATCTGGTAGCACTCAGGCAAGTTTTCTACCCGTTATACTGTTGTTGTGATGTATATATGTATATGCATTATCTTGTGATAAATGCATGATTGTTATTAGCAAATCTTGCGATATATTGGAGCATGTTGATATGGTATATATATGCATGCTTGTTTCATAACCTTGATATCTAATTGTTGATTCAAATTCTTATAGTTGCATAATACCTATGCTAGAGATAAGCAGTAGTTGTGTATACCCTTAGTATAGGGGACCCAAAGGTGAACATATTTCTAAACCGGGAGTCGATGTTCCCGAGTATAATATATATATATATTTATATATATATATATTTATATATATATATATATATTTATATATATAGATATAGTTTTCAAAACTATTAATCGAATAAGGTTTATTCGATAACTTTATTTGTTTTAATGAATATTATCTTGAATATTCATTCGAGGACTCATGACTCTTTTTATTTTATTTAATGAATATTATTTTGAATATTCATTCGAGGACTTAAGACTCCGTTTATTTTATTTAATGAATATTATTTTGAATATTCATTTGAGGACTTATGACTCCGCTTATTTATTAAATAATATTCTTTATTTTATTAAAGAATAATGTTTCGATAATCAAACTTATTTTCGATTATTCAAATAAAGATCGTACTTTCGTATAAGTATATCTTTGGTTATTTAATATTCGTTTCAAGTATGAGTTTTAAAACTTCTACTTCAATTATTTTTATAAAGATAATTCTTTATGGGAATATTATTTAACCAATAATATTCAGATATTTTCTAATATATCGGGACTGATTTATTTCATTAAATCAACATTACTCCAAACATTCTTAAAAATGTTTTCGAGTCTTCAAAATGATTTTTAAAAGTTAGAGCGGATCCCAAAACTCATTTTTATATTTAAGATCTTCCTTTCGAAGGGGATTTAAATACTTACTCAAAACCTGAGGGATCCGGCTCAGTGGTGTATTTTACATTCGCAACGAGGTTGCTGTTTTGAGAAACACTTGATTACTTGCCCATCGTTTGGGAAGTAAGTTTATCTATTTGAGTCGGCATAAGCAACATGGGCTCAGTGGGCGTCCAAGAAAGTGTAAGTGGCTCAGTGGGAGTCCATCAAATGTGTAAGTGGCTGAGTGGCAGTCCAGCATAAGGTCCTATTGCGGCCAGGGTGATGACCAGTGGGGAATTCGTCCATCTACTAGTAGAAAAGGTTACTTATTGGTATCTTTGCCTGATTAGAAAGATATCAGGTTTATGCCAAGGTTTTCTCCTTTCCAAATTCATTGGATATTGCAACTCTGTTTATAATTTTCATCACAGAGGTTTTCAAGGAGTGTATGAAATGTACATATATATAGGTGTGTATATATATCGGGACTTAATGAAGTATCTCGTAACTTCATTATTTATAATGATATTTCAAAGATTGAATCTATCCAAGTCTTTTCTTGTAGTCTCATCTATGTGATGAACTTTTGAAACTGATTATACCTTGAACGGTGGTAGTTCAAGTAGTAATGGGAAATTATATAAGTATATTGGAGTATCTTGTAACTTCATCTTTTAAACTTATATCTAGTAAATGATTATCTTATGCATGTCAAAGATTTTCAGAAAAACATTGAGACAAGGTTAGATATATGAGATCACCTTGCAACGATATTTTTATACAGTTATAAACTGGAACCCTGTGTATATTATACATGTCAGAGGATTTCAAAGATTGTGAAAAGTATATATATATATATATACTGAATATTTTGCGCCTTGGTCACGTTAAGATAACAAACTTGGTTCATTTCTTTTTGACCAAGACTTTCATGAGTACTATGAGGATGCTCACATATTGTAAATCATTATACATATTATTTTAGTGGGCTTGTTGCTCACCCTTGCTTTTTTCTTTCATCACACAACAACAGATAGACAAGATGAACAGATCAAGCTCCCAATTCGTGAGTGGTTAGGAAACGTTCCGCAGTTTCCTGTAGGTGTTAATGCCGTTGTAGATGAGGTAGGAGCTACCAGTAGGCTAGGCTTTCAACTTTTGTTGTGCCAGACTTATGTATATTTATGAATTGTAATAATGGCAAAGAATATGTAAATTATTCAGAAACCCTTTTTATGGTGAAATGGTTTATAATTGTGGAATAAAATGACTTGTGTTATTTTTGGATATTCATCTCTGAGACTATAACTTGTGGTGTGTGTGTTTATTGTGGGGTCACAGTACGGAGTAGTTGTTTGTTTATTAAGATTGGGTGTTATTAAGGGAAATGGAACTCGTGACAACCCGGATCCCCGACCCCGGATTTGGGGGTGTTACACGGTGGCTCCAGTGAATGTCCTATTCTTCCAATTGAAATTGTGATGCAATACCGTAACCCAAGCCTATGTGTTGGGTTTAGCATTAAGGTATTCGCAAGAAATAAGTCCACAAAATAATTGGTTTTGAAAGAAGGTGTGTATCACCGAGGAAAACAATTTTTGAATTAACATATTTATCATATATGGTATTATACTTGAATTTCTCATACAGTCTTTTCATACTGTACATTATTATGGTTGAGCATTATTGCTCACTCTTGTTTTCTTTTAAATGTCACAACACAATAGATAACCAGTATGCTGGAATGGGACTTAATCGCTTGCAGTCATGGGGGAATCCCTGGCAACTATGTCTTGGGTGGGCTAGAGTATTAGATATGAATAAAATATCAGTCGTAATTATTGTAACTTCATGTGGAGGTTACGAATAATTGTTTGAGATCCTGTAAAGTACATGTGAGTTTTAATAATAGATGATACTTATTGTACGTCGTTTCTAAGGCTATAACTTGGGAGTGTGTGAGATTGGGGGTCTGTGATATGGAATTATTGGATTATTGAGTTAATGCAGGTTACACATGATTGAAGGATTACGTGACGACCAAGATTTCTGACCCCGAATTTGGGGGCGTTACATCCCATCTCTACTAAAATTGGTTCCTTGACTTTCTCTTCTTCTTTTACCTTATTTTCTTCTTCAAAAACTTCCTTTCGAACCACCACAACTTCTTCCTCGGCTTTATCTAGTGTTCTCTTACGAGTACGCGAACGCGTATGCATACACCCTCGCTAGAGTACCTAAAATAAGACAAGGAAACAAATAAGTAACAATGTCTGAGTCAATGAACTTTAATGACCACTGATGGAAAACACATAAACTAAAAATTAACACTGCAGTCCCCGGCAGCGGCGCCAAAAACTTGTTAGTCGCTAAACTCGTAACAAACCATATGAACAAATCAAACAAAAGTACCTTGACAAAGTGTTGTCTGCTCAAATTGTGATAGATGCTCATGATAAGGATAATCTAAAGGAGAAATTAATTTTATTTCTCTATGATGGATTAACTTACAGACTAGCTGATACTGATGTGCTAAAGAAGTCTGTCAGAAAACTTCAACATATTCACTATCTTCTGGAAGTAAAATCTGATGTTTCAAGAACATGGTCAGAATATATTTTGAAGGCTATAAGAGATCTATTTACAATCTCTGGTACAAAGACTTCTCAGTATATACCAATGATTAATGAAGGTGATGGAAGAGAAATTCCTATGCTGAAGAACTCTGCCAAGGTGAAAGTTATTCTGAAAGGAAAATGCTTATATTATAATGAAAACTCTTCACATCCTAGAGTTATCAGACTTGGTGATGGACTTGAAAGAACATCAATTCAAGCTCTCAGAACAGCCATTTATCAAATTGGTGATAGTAAAGATGAAGAATTGATGCAGGTCAAAGCACAGTTAGTTGAAGTTCTGAGGAAAGCTGAAGACAAGCTGGTAAGAGATTTTGTTAAGAATCATTATGGATTCAGATTGATCCAGTGAAGTTGGTAAAGCTACAAGGACTGTAAGTTGTAGTTAATAGTCTTATTAAACTCTAATTGCATTTGAAATTAAATGTTTTTGACATCATCAAATCTGTTAACTTGTATATTTTTGTACAATTTACAAGTTGGGGGAGATTGTTAGATATATTTGAGGTGTCATGTCTAATATATTTTATGTTTAGTTTTCAGATCTTAACAAATAGGAAATATCAGTACTTACTGTATGTGTGTTAACAGATAGGCTCTGATATCAATTGTTTGGTCACACAACACTGTAGAAGGGGGTTGAATACAGTGTAGAATACAATCAAATCGATTTTGAACACAAGTAACAGTAAACAGATATATTCGATATAATAAACTCTGTTACAATATAACTTTTCTCTCTCAGTGATGAACAAATATCACGAGAGCTGCTAGGTTACAATGTATGATCTTCTCGATAATGATAACACATATAGTGTAAACCTATGTCTGTGTTTATATAGTATACAGTTACAAGATAACTTCTAATTGATATGGAATATAATTATGTCTCCTAAAATATATCAATCAGATATCTTATACAATTCTTTCAGTTCTCTAACTCTTTCCATGCATATCTTCTTTTGTATTAGTCTTGATCTTCTTTCCTGTAAATTAGCTTCCTTCCTTAACGGTTAGTCCTCCCGTACTTAAGTTCTGATATCCATCTTCTGATAATCTAAGTTCTGATATCCTTAAGTTCTGATATCCTTAAGTTCTGACTTCCAGTAAGTACTGATTCCAGTAAGTACTGATATTTCCTATTTGTTAAGATCTGAAAACTAAACATGAAACATATTAGACATGACATCTCAAATATATCTACCATATTCTAAAATTGATATTCCTTCCATTTTCATTCTTACTGAGAGAGCTACTTAATATTTAAATTCGTTTTTGAGTTTAGAATAAAAGAAAAAAGAGAATAAGGAAAAGAAGGATTTACTAATTAAAAAAATGCCCCTGCTTTTTCATTATATAATACCACCTTTTCCCCCTTTCTTTTCTTTCTCCACCCATCACTCTCTCTTTCTTCTCTCACTTTCTCTCATCTCTTTTTCTTTCTCACTCTCGAAGCTCCCTCTCTCTTTCTTTCTCTTGATATATTGTCTCAGTCTCTCTCTCAATTTCTTTAAATTCTTACATGAATCCTCATCCTTGTTTCATATATGAGCTTTAAATATTATGCATGTGGGTGTAGGTGCTTGCACGCGTGTGTGTATGTGTGTGTGTGTGTTTGGGCTCGGTGATGAACCAAGGGCCGAGTTCTTGCTTCTTTCGAATGTTTGACTTGAGTTTTTGTGAGTTCTGTGATGAAATTGTATTGCATGTAGTTGTTGTGTTTTTGAAGAAAAATCAGAGGTTTTAAGGTTGGAAACACCCGAATGGGGCACCACCATGAAACCACCACCACCAGTAATGAACTTCGGTGAACCGGTGGTGAGTAAGGATGCATAAACTAAACTCTAGAGCACTAAAACTCAATTTTCTGTAGTTGCATGTGATGTTTCTTTAAAAACCCGAATAGTTCTTGATTTTAAAAAGATTAAGTTGATTTTGATTATGTAAATGGTTTGTTGTTGGTTGTTTATGTAAATTATTGAGTAAATAGATTGAGTTGTGGTTTAAGAATCCAAAGTAATGTATGCATGTTTCGGTTCTTGGAAAATTCGAATGTTCTTACTTGTTTTTAAGAAAATAAGTTGAATTATGTGTTTAAATGGATTGTAGAGATGATTTTGATTTGGTTTTGGATGAAATATCTAATGCATGTCAATTTATAGCTTTGCATGTAAATAATCAAGTTAAAATGATTTAAAAGGATGAGTGTTGACTTGATCTCAAGTTTATATGTGATTTTGGTACTTGCATGTCGTTGTTTGATTCTTGGATTGTGTTTTGTGTTATAGCCGAATGGTTAAGGGTGTAAAAGAGGTTGATTTGATCCTAATATTTCACTAAGTGAGTGCATGTAAGATTACTAAGAATTAATTGGTTTATTTGGTGGTTTTGATTCGAATTAAGTGAAATAAAAGGAAGAATTGAGCCCTTTTGATATAGGATTGTATAATCGTTATTATAACTCAAGTATAGAGTTTGAATATAAGGATTGTATGCTCTATGTTATGGTTGCGTCACAATATGTGATTCGATGACTATTGGATTTGAAGTATACGAGTATATGGTATAAATGTGCTATGTGAATATGATCGAGTAAATATACTCTCAGGGTATTATGATAAAAAATAATTGTTAAATGTTCCGGGAACGTCGAGTGAGAATCTAATTAGGGTTTTAAATTTGGATTGTAGATTCGGAGCGTGAAGACATTCAGGCTAGGAAAGGGAAAGGTGTTCTTGGTGGCAGTAGTTCAACCCTCGTAAAATAGGAAAGCGAATTCAGGAAAGTAACTCTGCTTACTTGTATAAGTTATGTATTGAAAGGATATTGATGATGCCATGATAGAGTATTGATCTTTTATAACACTTATGATAACCTGTTATTAATTCTTGAACCCTGAAATTGATTCTTGTACCATACCTATTATTGATTCCTTGAAACACCCTGAGAGTGTTCTTACAACGACTTGATATGATTATTGTTTAAACCCTTACTGTAAACTTGCTGATTAATACCTTGATTACATATTGATTCCATGGATACCTTGAATTCTTGTTAACCTTATAAGAGCCCTTTGAACTCCCTTGCGTAATGATCCTTCATTCCTTTATTTACCTTATTCTGTAATGATCCTCATAACTGTTTTGATTCCCTAACTTTTATACCTTGTTTATCATTTGATCAAAATCCTTAGTATTAATCTTTGCTTACGTTTGATCCGTTCAGTTTCTTTTAATTTTTTAATTGAACTTAAGAATGAGTTTCGACTTGAAAAGTCTGAATGATTTCATATTCTTGGTAATGATAAAATGAACTTAGTAAAACCTTTCTTTTCCAACACAAGGTTTTCCGAATGAATTCCTGATGGATTGGATTGAGACATAAGAGGCTAGTGGGACTAGTCCATTCATATAAGAGACTAGCGGGGCTAGTCCAATTTAAGGCTGAAATTATGCCATAGGTACCTTAATGACCAGATGGAGGTCGGTACTAACTGATCACCCGTATTATTATTATTTGAATGTTAAAGTAGTCCAATCAAGGGTTCCCTATCACTTTATAAAAAGATATTGAACATATTTCTTAGCAAACTGCTTCTTTGAAAATGAAATGGTTTATAATGATTTGAAATGATTCGAGAAGAGTTGATTTTGTTATTGTTTAGCATACAGCTTTGAGAACCCTGATTCTTATTCAGGTATTGTTATCAATCATATAATTGATTCCCAGAGTTGAATAGATTCGTGCTTTCCATTTGAAAGATTCTTGGGATCCTGTTAATGATTTGTGATGAATGTCAGCTTTCGCCTTATCTTGAACCTTGATTCTTGAAAGCCCAACTAATTCTTCATAAACCTTCCATAGCCTAAAAATAGAAATCTGCCACCAAGAGATTTAAAGTAGAATACCTTAAAAGAAATTATGGAGAAATGTTGATTATTGCATCATAGAACTGTCATTTAGTTACTTGCTGAGTTTTTATACTGATATATTTTGCTTTGTTCTAACCATGGCAGTTAAGCAAGAGGATGGCCAGACTTAGGTGCACTGCTCATAAGAGCGTACCTGGTAGCCCCTACCGTGTTGTAGGCTTCCAGATGCCAGAGCAGGTAGTACAGGTTATGTGTGAGCAAGCGCTTAGTTGGAAAGTTTGTAAAGATACAATGGGTTATATGTCGGTTCCAAGTCGGAATCGACTATATAAATTTGGTATTATTTTGGGTTGTATTATATATTATCTAGTTAATAGTTGTAATCTTGTCTCAAACTTAATCCTATTTGATCCTCCTTTTAGTTAATCGGGGTTTATGCTTATTTAATGTTAGTTTAAAGGTATGTGGGTCCTCATTTCCTTACCCCCAGATTGAGGGCGTCACATTTACCATGAAAGGTGATGTTAAGATCAACCTTGAATTCAGCATCCTTCACAGTAGGTATGGCTGATTGACTTAAAGTTGTAGATTGGGTTGGCATGTAGTCTTCCTTATCTTCATTGAAATATATCTTCCTCTTTGCATGGATATTGTATATAAACTTTCTCTTTGTCTACTTTGGTTCTTACTTATTTCCTTCATCCAGATTTTTAGTTATCACAGCAGGCAATGTAACTTTTATGGTTGCAGGCTTCTTGGCTAGGTTCTTGGCTTCTAAAGCAACTTCCTTTTGTTGTTGTTTAAGCCTCACCTTTTTTTCTTTCTTAGCCTCTGCAAACTGTGGATGTCCAGCCATTACACAGATTAGTTTACCATTCCTGTAGATCTTAGAAATTTTGTTCTTTGATACTATGTCTCTGGGATCTTTGGATAAGGCAATAGACCTTGCAAGCAGCTTCTTTTCATCTGGCCTGGGGGTTTCATAAGATAGGTCCGGTGGATTTTTGTTTGAATTCTTTGGATAATTCCTTTTTGGTTGAAAAATCACACTGACCTTTGGAGACTTGATTGATGAAGGTTGACCCCTTTCCATGTTCCCTAGGCTCATTTCATTAGCTGAAATTTGTCTCAATTTGCAGAAGTGAGAAAAGACCTTGTCTTGCTTCTCAATTGGACCAAATTTCTTCTTGATATTTTCATCAAGCTTCTTCCATTTTGCATCCAGCTCTTGCTCAACTGCTGCAACATCAAGCTTTTTAAGTTTTTCATTTGATTCTAACTTAGCAGCTGTTATCTTGATAAGATCAATGTTGTCCAAAGATGGTGGCTTAGTAAAAGCGATTGCTGGAACAATCACCTTGCTAACTTGTATGATTAGCACTTTCTTCCCCTCACTTGTTGACTCCCCCTGGCTAACTGAAATAATTGAGTCTTTCTTCCCTTTTTTGTAAGCATCAAGTTTAGTGGAGGTTGAAGTTTGTGCAGTCACCAGTTTTTCAAGTAGCTGAGTTTGTTGGGCTTGATGTAGATGGATTTCAGTAATTGATGATTCCAGGGTTTTGACCCTTTTGTCTAAGAAGTCCACCTTGCTGGCTAGATCAAATTTTTTCCTAAGTTGTCTGTTTATGTCAAGAATGGTTGTGTTAGGAAACTTAGCATCCAATCTCTCAGAAACATCCTTCTTGACTTGATCAATTTTTGTCGTCAGCTCAGTGACATCCAGATTTTGTTTGAGAGATTGAATTTGATGTAGTTGGAGAGAGTTTAGATGTTCTTGTAGAAGTCTATTGGTGTTGGCATTTGTAGTAGTTTGAAGAGATGTCTGAGTTTGCTGAATGATGTGAGAAAGAGTGGATTTGAAATGGTGCTCATCACATGATTTGGAAAACACCCAAGATGGAATGTTTGATCTTGAGCTAGGGCCTACTTCTCCCCCTATATCCATGAACTCTCCTTCATCATCAGCTTCATCCCCAAATATATCCTCAGAACCACCAGTTTCATAATCAACATCATCACCAACTATGTATGGCATGGCTGTGATGACATCCTGGGCCCTTTGCATAGAAGCAGTAGTGTGCACCAAGTTGAGCATTCTTTCAGCAGCCACATTATCTTGTTCAGCCAAAACTTGATAAGCTGACACAGGACACAGGGTGAGTAAATGTCTCAGCATCCAAAGAGATAGTTACTATGACAGCTTGATATTCTTGCTGAAACAGTTTCTCTTTTTCTGCATCACTGACACTCATTGACTCACTAGCAATGGTTTCCACCCTTATCTCTCTTGTACCTGCTTTTCTCTCATGTTCTCTCTGTTTTTGCATCAAGGGCTCCCCTTGTCTTTCCAGCCTCACACCCTCACCTTCACCTACTAAAGTGGGATTCCACTCACTCACTTTTGCCAAGCTGGAAGAAATAGCTTGCAGATTTTCACTCGTTTCCTCTCCTTTTTCCTGAGAGCAACTCAGCCTCTCACTCAGTTCACTCCCTTCCCTCAATCCTAAGAGTGATTGTACAACCACTAAATCATCTACACTTGTAATATTTGTTGAAATTTGAAGTTGTGCAGTGAAAGTCAACGGATGAGGAATATCCGTTGAAGTAATGGTTGGAAGTGTCAATGGATGATTGTTGTAAGGCACATCCGTCGAGATACAATCACTAGTCAACGGATGAACAATATCCGTTGAGATAGTAGAAATGATAGAGTTTGGAGTAGAGACTACTGTAGAATATGTGGTTATTGATTTAAGATTTTACACAGTATTCTCAGTAGAATCAGAAAGAAATGGCAAGTGAGCCAACAAATCATCTAAAAGATGATGCTCACTTGTTGTAGATTTTGGCTTCTCCATGAGAGTTAGAGATGGAGAATCAGGAATTAATGTATGAATCATATCAACATCTAGAGAATTTGTGGGTGAGTTTGGTGTGTTAGGTGCTTCTATGATTAAAGATTTTGGCTATGACTCCATATTTATTGGAGCCACATCAACCCGACTTTGAGAAGGTGCATGAACTGAGTCTTTGACTGCAGTAAGCATAGTGCGTGCACCCTGTGTATCCCCAATTGTCTTGGATTTCCTCTTTCTAGCATAAGTTTGGGGTGAGCTTGTATCCCTAACCCTTTTGTCCTGTGCTCTTGGCTGAGAGCTTTGTTCAATAGTCACATCTTTTTGGGAGGATGTAGCTAGCAATGAGCTTATATCCTTATTAAGCACTACAGTTTGTTGGGAAATTGTAGTGTGGCTAGGCTGTGATACACTCACCTCTCCATCCTTATCCTTACGGCTTTTTTGATGTTCACCGTGTCCCTCACCATTCTCACTTCCCTTCACACTCCCCTCTTGGCTTTTAGTGGATTTTTCAACTGGTTTCTTTTGAGAGAAACTAGAGGGGGATTTCTTTGACTTGGATTTGGAAATCTTTGGTTTTGTGGCTTGGGTAGGCATCTGTTTGGTCATAGTCATAGATGTCATTGCCACAGTTGTTTGCAAAGAAGTAGGTGTTTGAGAAGTAGTGGGAACAGAAATATTTACCTCAGTTACCTGAGGCTGCTCCATGATTGGCATGTACACAAGTGTCATATCCTTGTGATGATTTGCCCTGTTCAAATCAGCAATAATTCTCCACTCTTGGACCCAACAATCTAGCTTGTTTGTTTAGTTCTCAATTAAGAGATTCTCATAAACAAAATTAGATAGCATCATCAAAAATCTTGCATAATAAATATTCTTAGACCTCTTTTTAATATCCCCTAATTTACTCCCTATCTCATACATGACAGAAGTCCTGAACTTGAAGTACTTATCACTAAGAAGCATGTAGAGCATGTGAACAAGTGAGTAAGATATAGCATCAAAATTGCTAATTTTGCCGGAAAACACTTTGATAAATGAATAACACAGAAAACTCCATTATTTTCTAAGACCTAGTCTCCTAACATCACCTAACTTAGTGGCATCAAAAGCATAACCCATAGAAACTAGCATGTTACTCACATCAGTGTCTGTGTGTGGAGCAAGTGTGTTATTTTCAGGAAATTTAAAGTATTTTTCAATTGCATCACAGTTAACACAGTGTTCATTACCTTTAAGAGTGAATGCAATGATTTTGTCCTTAGAGTTGAACACTGCTGTAGTCCAAATTTTCTCGACAACTTCACAGTAAATGGTTGGGGACTCAAGCATGGCATAACTCAATTTGCAGTTCAGTATGAAGTCCATCATCTTGTGATAATCTTCAGATGCTGGAATTTGCTTGTTTACCAAAGCCACAAAGTTGTTCTTTTCATAGACGAACCCAGTTGAGGACATAATTTTGTCTACGGGTGCTATTGCTGTGATTGAGATTAGTTACAGAAAGAGAGTATTTGCTTTGGAGAAGAAGAGAGTTAGAGAAATTACTTTGAGAATGATAAAAAAAGAGTAGAAATGAAATTAGCTTTTATACTATCTCAGAAATAAACTGTTAAAAGTAAAAAGTAAAATAAAGTGACCAATCAAATTAGCCCAAAATAGCCGTTTTAAATAAGGAAAACTGTCAAAATTCTAAGATTATCCATCGAATTATACATACAGACTGTAAGTAAATTCGACGGATAATGTTCAAAATTAACGGCTAAGATTGAGTGCAATTCGACGGAGAATGATAAAAGTACCCAGAGTAATAATTGATACTTCGACGGATGATATAATTCAACGGATATTCATTTTCAACGGATAATGAACATCCGTCGAGATACAAATTCTGACATAGTCAAAATTTTATCTTAGAAAGGAAATATCAACTTTTACTCTGGCTGCATTTCAATTTGCTTAGACATCAAAATAGATAAAGAGTAATTAAGCATACCTAACTCACTTACCAACCTAGTGAAGGTGGATTCATCAAGTGGCTTGGTAAAGATGTCTGCAAGTTGCTTCTCACTTGGAACAAAATGAAGTTCCACATTTCCATTCATAACATGCTCTCTAATGAAATGGTACTTGATATCAATGTGCTTGGTCCTAGAATGTTGTACTGGATTTTCAGTGATTGCAATGACACTTGTGTTATCACAAAAAATAGGAATATTATTCACCTGTAGACTATAGTCCAACAGTTGATTTTTCATCCATAAAATATGTGCACAACAACCGCCAACAACAATATATTCAGCTTCAGTTGTAGAAGTAGAAACTGAATTTTGCTTTTTACTGAACTAAGATACTAGCTTATTTCCTAGAAACTGACAGGTTCCTATTGTAATTTTTCTTTCAATTTTAAAAACCTGCATAATCTGCATCTGAATAACCAGTTAGATCTACCAAATGCCAAGTTTTGGTGTTCCTTTGAGATATCTGAAAATTCTCTTAATAGCTACTAAATGAGATTCTCTAGGATCAGCTTGAAATCTAGCACACAGACATGTAGCAAACATTATATCTGGCCTACTGGATGTTAAATATAAAAGTGAGCCAAACATGCCTCTATAGCTTGAAATATCCACAAACTTTTTAGTAGTGTTTAATTCAAGTTTAGTTGCAGTGGCCATGGGAGTTTTTGCAGATGTGCAATCCATTCAATCAAACTTCTTCAAAAGGTCATAAATATATTTGGTTTGACTACTGAATATTCCATCACTAACTTGCTTAACTTGTAAACCAAGAAAGTAAGTTAGTTCTCCCATCATGCTTATTTCATATTTACTTTGCATCAATTTGGCAAACTTTTTGCAAAGTTTTTCATCTGTAGAGCTAAAAATAATATCATCTACATAAATTTGAACAAGTATACTAGAGCCATTAACATTTTTAAAGAATAAGGTTTTGTCAACAGTACCTCTAGTGAAGTGATTTTCTAAGAGAAACTTTGACAAAGTATCATACCAGGCTCTAGGTGCTTGCTTCAATCCATAAAGTGCTTTCAAAAGATAGTACATATATTCTGGAAAATTTGGGTCTTCAAAACCAGGAGGCTGACTAACATAAACTTCCTCCTCCAATTCTCCATTAAGAAAAGCACTTTTGACATCTATTTGATAGACCTTGAAATTGGCATGGGCTGCATAGGCTAGGAAAATTCTGATGGCTTCAAGTCTTGCAACAAGAGCAAAGGTTTCATCAAAATCAATCCCTTCTTGTTGACAATAGCCCTTAGCAACCAATCTAGCTTTGTTCCTGACTACTATACCATTTTCATCCATCTTGTTTCTGAATACCCACTAGGTGTCTATAGAGTTCTTTCTTTTAGGCTTGGGTACCAGCTTCCAAACTTTATTCCTTTCAAATTAGTTTAGCTCCTCCTGCATTGCTAAAACCCAATCATGATCCAATAGAGCTTCTTCTACCATTTTAGGTTCTTCCTGTGATAGAAAGCTGTTATACAGACATTCTTCTTGAGTTTCTTTTCTTGTTTGCACTCTTGAGGATACATCACCAATGATCAATTCAAATGGGTGATCTCTAGTCCATTTTCTCTATTGAGGTAGATTAGCTCTAGATGAAGAGGCCTCATTGTTGTCTTGTTGACTGACAGAGTTTTGATCGTCAGAAACTCCTTCTGAGTTTATGGATCTTTGACTTGAAATTTGAGTTCTTTCTGATTGTGATCTAACTTGGATTTCAACTCTCATTGATGGATCAACAGATGTTGTCCTTTGCCTTTTGACGGGTGATGCAGATTGTCTTTCAACGGATGATGCATTTGGTCTCTCAACGGATGTTGAATTATGTGCTTCATTGGTTGTAGACTTTCTACATTGCCTTAGATATTTGTTCTTGATCACTTTCATCATCACTATCTTCATCAATCATCTCAACATTGTCAAATTTGAGGCTTTCATGGAAGTCTCCATCTTGTAGTCCTTCAATCAATTTATCATCAAACATAACATGTACAGATTCCATAACAATGTTGTTTCTTAGATTGTAGACTCTATATGCTTTTCTAACTGCATATCCAACAAAAATACCTTTATCTGCTTTAGCATCAAACTTCCCATGCTGATCAGTTTGATTCCTTAAGATATAGCATTTGCAGCCAAAGACATGAAGAAAGTTTAATGTTGGCTTCCTCTTCTTGAACAATTGTTAGGGTGTCATGCATTTTTCTTGATTAACCAAAGAAATATTCAGAGTATAGCATGCAGTATTTACAACCCCTGTCCAAAAGTATGTTGGTAACTTTGACTCTTCAAGCATTGTTCTTGCAGCTTCAATAAGAGATATGTTCTTTCTTTCCACCACTCCATTTTGTTGTGGAGTTCTTGCTGCTAAAAACTCATGCATGATCCCATTATCTTCACAAAATGACCTCATCACAGAATTTTTGAACTCAGTTCCATTGTCACTCCTGATTCTTCTTACTTTGAAGTTAGGATTATTGTTAACTTGTCTTATATGATTGATGATGATTTCACTAGCTTCATCTTTGGATTTTAGATAATATATCCAAGAGAACTTTGATAAATCATCCACAATTACTAGGTAGTATCTTTTCCTTGAGATAGACAATACATTGACTGGTCCAAATAGATTCATGTGTAGTAGTTATAGAGGTTCTTCAATTGTTGAATCAAGCTTCTTTCTAAATGATGCCTTAATCTGCTTTCCTTTCTGACATACATCACACAGTCCATCCTTTGAAAATTCCACTTGAGGAATACCTCTTACCAAATCTTTCCTGACCAATTCATTTATGGTCTTGAAGTTGAGGCGGGACAGCTTCTTGTGCCATAGCCAACTTTCACCTTGACTTGCCTTACTAAATAGACAAGTGACAGATTCTGCATTTGATGAGTTGAAGTCATCTAAATACACATTTTCTTTTCTCACTCCAGTGAGAACCACTTTGTTGTTTCTCTTGTTAGTCATAACACAGGCTTCAGAATTAAATGTTACTAAGTTGCCCTTATCACAAAGCTGGCTGATACTCAACAAATTGTGTTTGAGTCCATCCACTAGAGCAACTTCCTCAATGATGACTTTATCTTTTGAGATCAAGCCATGTCCCATAGTATAATCCTTGCTGTCATCTCCAAAAGTAATACTTGGGCC
This sequence comes from Apium graveolens, assembly GCF_009905375.1. Lineage (NCBI taxonomy): Eukaryota > Viridiplantae > Streptophyta > Magnoliopsida > Apiales > Apiaceae > Apium > Apium graveolens. The sequence continues at coordinate 100,652,711 of NC_133649.1, forward strand.
AACTCTTTGCTTGAACTCAGTGAACAGGGTAGAATCTCCAGTCATGTGCCTTGAGCACCCACTATCCAAATACCAAAGATTCTTTCTGTTTCCCTGCACACAACAAAATCAAATCAAGTTGATTTTGGTACCCAAGTTTCCTTGGGTCCTGTTTTGTTAGCTTTTTTCTTAGGTTTCTTAGGTTTGTCCTCATTTGAATTAGGCATTTGAAGTTCATCCTTAGTCGATTGAGTAGAACCCTCAAAACCATTCACCATTACAGAATTATCATGCACATGCTGATTAACATGGAAGGGCATATTTTTTGCAAACATGGTATTCCAGTATGGCATGCTGAATGGCATTGGTGGCATACTAAATACAGCATATTAAGGATTTTGTGCAAATGGCATATTAGCAAACTGTGCATTCAAATTATGTGCAGGCATAAAATTCACAGGCATTGTAGGCATACTGGAAAATGAAGGAGGTGGAGACATGGAACTAGGCATAGCAAGTTGGCAATTAACAGACAAATGATTAACACTACCACACTTAACACAGATTTTTCTTGGTGCATATTTATCAGGTGTGTAGTTGTTATGTTTGTTAATTTCTACTTTCCCATTTCTATTTTTTTCCTTTTAGACTCTGATTTCACTTCAATTTTCTCCAATCTGTCAAATTAATTGCTTAATAGACAGATGCCCTACATTGACTCTCTTATTTTGTTTCACTTGACTTGTTTCTCCTGGAACAAAGTTCTTAGAAACTGATCCATAATTTTTATTTAATTTAGCTAGCTTAGCTTTGCTGATTGGTTTACTTTCACTCAACGGATGTGGCTCATTGTCTTTCGACGGATAATCCTTTTGATTATTCGATGGATAATGTTCATCATCCGTCGAATCCACATCCATTGAAAGTCCTTCAACCAAATTGGAATCAAGCTTCTCCTTGCTCTTTTTCCTGGTTGCATCATAGAAAGATTCTATACCTTGAACTTTAGTAATTTGAGCATGGACATCTCTAGATGATTTCCATGCCTTAATTACTTCCTATTCTCATTCAAGTTGCTTTCTTAAAATCTTCTATTTCTTTAAGGATTCAGTTAGTTCATCTTTAGCAATCTTACATTCTATTTTAAATTTTTCAAACTCAACAAATTGAGTTTCTAACACAGTGTTTCTTTCACTTAAAAATAGATTATTCTCTTTAAGTTTAGTATTTTCTTTAGTGATATACTTGAGTGTAACACGCAGATGATATAATTCAGTAGACATGTCATTTATGACATCATTACACTCAGCTTTAGATAAATGTTATAGATTAGTGGTGATTACCTGATTACTTGATGAACTGACCTCTGTTTCATCTGATTTGGCCATAAGTGCTAGATTGACATAGCTTGTATCTTCATCATCTTCTAATCCATCTACAGCCCAGTCTTTTTCATGAATGATGAAAGCCCTTTCCTTTTGTTTGAGCAACTTAAAATATTTCTGTTTGTAATCAACAACCTCAAACTTCTTTTTACCAGAGTCAGACTTTCTGCATTCACTAGCAAAATGACCTTCCAAGCCACACTTGAAATATTTGAATTTAGACTTATCAACCATGTTTCTGTTTGACTTGGCTGCTCCAAAATTCTTCTTGAATTTGGGCTTGGTAAATCTCCTGGATAGAAAAGCAAGATACTCATCTATGTCATCCATGTCATCTTGACTAAGCTGGCCCTCATGTTCAACTACTAGCCCTTTTCCCTTACCTTCACAAACTCTAGGGTTTGATATAGATTCAACAGCTTCAATCTTTGTCTCCTTCTCCTTTTCTTGCTCAGCAACTAGTGTAATGGATCCTCTCTTCTTTCTTTCTTTTTCCAGCTTCTCATCTTGCTCTATTTCATGCTCATATGTTTTTAGAATCCCATACAGTCTGTCTAAGGTAAATTCCTTGTAGTCTTGAGAGTTTCTTAGTGAGAATGTCATAGGTTTCCAATCCTTTGGCAGAGATCTAAGAAATTTAAGGTTTGAGTCCTTTGTTTAATAGACTCTTCCATGCAACTTTAGAGCATTTAGTAGCTTTTGAAATCTACTAAATATTTCAGTGAGTGACTCACTTTCCTCACTATGAAAATGCTCATATTGCTAAATCAAGATTGCATTTTGTTTTCCCTTACCTGCTCAGTTCCATCACATATAACTTGAATTTTTTCCCAGACATCCTTAGCAGTTTTGCAGTTTATGATGTTGTCAAACATGTCACTATCAACACCATTAAACAAAATGTTCATGGACTTTTTATCCTTACGAACTTGTTCAATGTCCGGATCAGGCCATTTGGCTCTAGGCTTTGGGATAAATGCTTCATTTCCTGTAGCAGTTCTCATAGGGACATGTGGACCTTTCTCAATGCAGTCCACATATGCTTCATCTTGAGATAGGAGATGCAGGTGTAACTTCACCTTCCAATGGTGATAGTTGTCTTTGTCCAGAAATGGAATCTTTACTCCAACATCCTTTTGCTCATCTTGTTAGTTGTTGTGATCTTTAAACTCTTTGTTCTTCAAGAGCTTGCTCTGATACCAATTATTATTCCCAAAAACTCTAAACAAGAATTACAGAATGGGGGGGTTAAATGGAATTCTGACTTCTTTTTTATTTTTAGAACAATTCTTCTACAAATAAATAACTGTGTTTGATTTAGCAATGGTGCGGAATGAAAGTAGTGTAGAAATCAAAACACAAAGTATTTAAATACAAGTACTTAAAAACTTTCTGGTGGATTGAACTTTTCTACCAGAGATATATATTAAGTAGAGAACTCTGTGTTACAAAATTGTACACAGTTGCTTACAAGTTGAACAACAGGAACAGAGAAATTCTTTACAGATTTTGCCTTATCTATTTCTCCGGTAAATGCTTACTTACTTGTATACAATTCAACTTGTTACACTTGGTTTATATATCACCAAGTTACATAATAAAAAGACAAGATAATAAGACAAACTATTTCTAGTCTAATTTCATGCTGCTACACTTCTCTTTTCAGCATCTTTGAATATCTTCAGTTTATCATAGAAATGGAAATGCTTATTTGTTCTCCAAAACCTGAATTAGGCTGCCACATTCTATTTGTATACAACCAATGCATGTGACTGTCAAGTCACTATCAACTGCTCTTTTGAATCTGATCATCCGTTGAAACTCAGATTGATCATCCGTTGAAACTTTGTGAATCATCCGTCGAGACTTATGTTGAACATTCGTTGAAACTTTTCGAATCATCCGTTGAGACTGTCTTCTTGACATTTGACTCAATTTCATTTATACAAGATTACAAGGCATCTAATTTTTACAATAAACCATCCTATCTTGCATATCAATCTAGTAGTCAACATGACTTAAACATTCTACACCATCTAGTTCACTAAGTTACTTAAATATGCAGAAATGTGCTACTAATCTTATTATTACGTAAGCTACTCTTTTAACGAATGTTGACATTGATCATCCGTTGAAAGCTACAAATTCACTTAAATAAAATCTATTAAGTGTTTTGTTCAAGTTAACATCAAGTACACAACACATTCCTAACAATATTATTGCCATATTTTTAGGTTTGTTCTAATATTTATTATTTAAAGTGATCATGAATACGCTGGTCAATCAAATTTATAGATGTCAGGAGTAGGACAATGAAACTCGAGGTTTATCAAAGTTGTTGCGAGATAAGCCTAAAATCAAGAGTTCCGAAAAAGAGTTCAAAAAAAAGCTGATAACTCTTCTCCAAAGTTATTATTCAGAATTTAAGAATGACCAATACGAAATCGAAAATTCAAAAAAAAAAAATTTTAAAACATATTTTATTTAAAAACACATTTATATGTCCGCTGCGAAACACAGCTAGTAAACTAGTTCACATAAAATATTCTATACGCTCAAATAATATTTTAAAAATATGGGGAGAAAGCTAATTTTACTCTCTGTATTTTAAAAATATTATTTTATTTTTACCGAGTCTTTTTCAGCTTGTCAAATATTTTATAAATAGATTTACATTGTTTTTTAAATAAAAATTTACATTCCTAAAATAATCTTTTTATAAACAATGGGAGAGAGTGTTATTTTATAGTATCATAAATTTTTTGAAATTATTTTATTGTGCAATTTCCAGCACTTTCTTCACAAGGATTATTTTCTCATATACCAATTAAAATTCATTTCCATAACATAACAATAAAAAATTTTAAATAAAAAAATCCTAAACGGGTGATGACCCAAAATGCCCTATTCAAAATATTTATGGCTCTGGGTACCTCATTTCAGATTTTTGGCCCTAAATACTCCAAAAACGGTCTTCCGAGCATCGTATAAGTTGATACACATTTTCACCTGTCGTGACTACCCTCTGATGCATTCTTTCGTGGTACGCATCAAGGCCGATGCGTATGTTAGAAATGCGTATCATCTTGAAATGCGTATTGGCCTTAATGCACAGCTTGAAATGACGCATCACCCTATTTTCTTTAAAAAAAATCAATTTTGGCACACGAAATTCAGTTGTCGTGGGTAGGTGAGAGCCATCAAGTATGAAAATGGGGCATTTTGGTGATTATCATATCCTAAAACCACCCTTGTACCCCACTTCCCCTTTGACTCTCTCACACACTCTCTCTCTCTCTCTAGTACCCTATCTTCTCTCTCCCCCAATTTTCTCCCTCCACTAAAAACCACCACCATCCAAGCTTTTATTTTTCTATCATTTTTTTTATCAAAATCACCTAATTCCTCCCTTAAAAACCCAAAACTCAAACCCTCTTTCTTTGCGTGTAAGTGTTTATGTATGTATCGCTTGAAATTTGAGTTGGGATTTTGTAGTTATACAAAATCATGTTAAAATAGGTGTGTATATTCAGAGCTATAAGAGATTAATGAGGAAGGGGTGGAATTTGGTTGTGGGAAGCCGTGTTTGGACTCCCACCGAATGTTATCGCCGCCTACAATGAGCCTAGGCGATCCAGTGGCTTGGTTTTGTGTTGATGATGAATATTTTGGTATTTATAAGTTGTTTTAATCTTTTTATATGATTGTACGATAATTTGATAGTTGTTTAAAAAATTTTGTGAGTTTCTTTAATTTTAGCCTTATTTTGTTATAAAGTCAGTTATTCTTGAGTTTTTGGGTGAATCTTAAATTTTCTCGAATTTTAAGTGAATAAATTTTGAATGCATGTAATATTTTTCTAAATTATAGTTTTATGTTTAAAAATTTAATCTTGCATGTTGGAGTTTAGAATTTTTGGTAGTTGTTCATAGTGTTAAGGAGTTTATATAAGGTTAATGCTCAGATTATATGATTTCGTAAATGGGAGAATACTATTGCATGCCATTTTTTTTAAAAAAATCTTGATTTTCGCTTCGAATTTTCAAAGTTTTTATTTCAAGATCATGATTTAATTTGAGTCGTATAAATGTTTATTGATATTTGTGAATGTTAAGAGTGTATGTTGGTTTATACATAATCTTTAGTTTGAAATTATATTCAGATTTAGATATATGCCGAATTAATAGTAAAATTAAGTAATGGTATTTGCTAATTCTTAAATCAGAACTTTTATGGTTGTTTGTGTAAATTTCAGATTATTAAAAATTTGAATTGAAGGTTCTATAAGGTAAGTTTTTAGCCTATATAGGTGAATTTTATGTTTAAATTGCCATTTGGACTATTTTGGTAATGTTTTAGTTAATATTTTGATAAATGTGGTTAATTTTATAAAATTTCGGATTTATTAGATTGTACTTCTATAGTTAGCTGATATATATATATATATTTATATATATATTCAAACGTACTTGAATGTTATTGGACTGTGTATTTGTTTATATGTGCTTTAGTAATTATATGTGTTAGTGTATGTTCAACTTGGGTTTTTAGTTTCATCGGTAAACATTATGTATGTAAATTGAGTATATGTTAAGTTAAAGTGAATGTGCACATGTGATAAGTGCCCTGCATGATGGATTGGTTGTTTGTTGGTAGTGCCTAGGTACATGAAAGTGCTGCTAAAATTAAGTTAGAACTTAAAACGATTTAACGTCATTCCATTAGTTCATACACGTACCTTTATTTGAATAGTAAATAGTGGGTATGTTAGGCCTCAATTGTTATGACCGGTATCTTCGTGTAATATTATTTGTGGATTTGGTATAATATTAAAGCCGAATGAAAATATATTCAATGATTGTACGTTTGTGTGAGTGCAAATTTCTGCATTATAAATTTGCTTTATGTAGTATATGATTTTTCAAAGCAAGAGTTTATTTAATTTCTTTATTTTTGATTTATAAGGAATATTCTAAGCCTTGGAAAATTTTCTTTTAAAAAGTATTTTGTTCACAAATTGTGAAAATGATTTTAAAAAGTCTCTAAAAATCCAAGTTATTTTATGGTATAAATTTTATAATTTTTGAACTTGTATTTTATTTTATAAAAATAAATCTTTACAAATTTTATTTGTTATAATTAGCAAATTACATAGCTATCCTTGCATGCAAATACTCTTCCATTTAACTAAGGGGCAAGGAAGACATTTCCAACCCCACTCACTTTCATTCTACTAACCAAGTTACCACTTTGTCCTTGCATGCAAATCTACCTAACTTTAGCTAGAAGGATACTTGTGTCATTTCTTAAATCCACTCACTTGGGGTCAAATCAAAAGCATAAAAACCAAACAAATATGATTACCACTTCATTTTTCACTCCACCATTCCACACCTCCCTCCTTCTTTTTCCCCTCCTCTCGGCTCTCCCCTCTCACTCTCGGCTAAAAGCCGAAACCCCCTCCCCATTTTTTTTCTTCAATCGTCAACCAAGCTTCCACTCTTTACACAAGTAAATGTTACTTCCCATACCATGATCACTCATATTTCAAAGAGTTTTGAGTAGAAAGTTTAAGTTTAAAAGGTTGCATGTAAAGGTTTTAGTGAAACTCAAAATACAATCTTGATTCTTATGGATTTAAGGTTGTTTTTGAGAGGACTACAAGGAATGGATAAGTGCCAAGTCTTGAGAAGGAAACTCTTGATGATTAAATGGCCATTTCCTTCCAATTCCTTCGGCCATGACCATATGGGAGCCGAATGAATGGTCCTTGAGATCATTCTTGTTGTTTTGTTCAATTTTTGCATGTTTATGTGATAATGACTTGAATTTTGTGGTGAAAATTTGATAAAACTCCTTGCATGCTAAGTGATCATCTAGGTATATCTTATGCTAGGCTTGCATGTCAATTTTATGATAGAACATATGTAGAAAATGTGTTGTTTTGGATTGAAAAATCCGAAGGCATGCATGCATGTGGATTTCTCTTAGTTTGTTGTAAGATTTTGATCATTTGGAAAGATTTTGTTAGAGAGCCTTAATTTCAGTAGGAATAATGTGTTAATATTGATTTATGCTTCTTGTTGCATGGTAATAATTCGTGGTTATCTTTTATAAAAAAAATATATATACCTTGTTGTTTCAAAAGCATGAAGATTTGTGAGTTGTGAAGTGTAGTTTCTTTTGTTTTGCCATAATTGTACCTTAGGTAAGGATGATCTCACCCAAGGTTATTTTGAGAATAAGGGAGTTAGTTCAGTAGATTACCATGTATAAGTCTTGGTTTAAGTATTGGGATGTTGGTAGTTGAGTTTGTCAAGTCAAAACCTTGGAGAAATGAGAGTCATAGTTTCTGCAGAAAATCAGTTTAGTACCCTGAGGTTTAGAGTGAGTTTTGACTATGTCATTGATGTGAAATTTGAGGCCCAAGCCACCAGAAGTTAGTATTGGGGGTATATAAAAGGTTTTAGGAGTTGGTTGGAGGTTTGCATGTCATTTGGTTAGGTGCCCAAGTAGAATAACAAAATATGTCCAGCAGGGGACAGTTTTGTTGCAACTTAGAAATAGGAAGATTTGACCATGTCAAGGGTAGGCCCTCATTAGGCCCTATTGGGCCTTAGTTAGAGGGAGTGTCATAGAAGTTTTTCCAACCATAGTTCATAGGATATGAGTTAGAACCATGTGTCACAAGTTAATTCAAGTCAGGGCGTTTTCTGCCCAAAAAAACAGGGGAACCTTGGACTTTTAGCTTAGGCCCAAGAAGGCCCAAGCCAGGCCCTTGAGCCACATCAAGTTTGTGAGATGCCCTTAGGTCAGGAGAGTCTTGTGTAAAAGTTTTGAAGGAAAACTTGTAGTTTAAGAGTGTCTAATGCACTCAAGAAACTATAGTTGTCATTCTGAAATTTGCACCAGTGAGCGCTTTCACTTATCACATAGTTTTAGAACACTTAGAAGTGAGTATTAGGTCGACCACCATAGTTGTAAGATAGTATAAGGTCAGTAGAGAAAAATGCACAAGTGAGGGTCAATAGGTTTTGGATAATTTAGGAAAGGCACATCGAGTTAGGAAGCCAAAATTAGAAGACTTTGTCTAGTTTAGCGACCAAGTGACTTAAGATGTGAGTCGAGATCATCCAAGCCTAGTGTTGCATTATGGTATATATGGTGTTATTTGGTGTTAATATATGATATATGAATATGTGGCTATATGTGTACTTTTGTAATTTAAAAGTGAATATAAAATTAAGTGCGTATAGGCCTAAGTGCCATCCGTGTTTAATTTCGGGTTGTAAATAGGTTAAGTTAGTGAGAATATATTATAATGAGGATTATTATTCATGTAGGATCTCGAGACGAGGGAAAACTTATCATAAAGGTCGAGTGAAGCTCCAGTTGTTGCTCCTACCAGTTAGACCAGACCAGCCTTTCTCAAGGCAAGTGATTCAACCTATCTTCGTATTCACTGCAATTGTGTAACAAATAGTTCATATATATTGACGCAACTATCCTGAGTCATTTTAATATATTTAAATCAACATATCTTATGTTTATCTTTGAATCATATAGAAATGCCATGAACCTTCGAGTATGTATTGCAAGTAGTTCAAAAGCCTTTTCATGATAGTTAAATGCCATGATAAAATGAAGAGTTGATATATTACTTGATTGATCCTCTTGATTAACATGCTGATGATTCCTAAGTATTAATATCTCATCCTGATACTTGAATCCCTATAGAACCTTACCTTGAACCCTGAAAGTCAGAAACTTATCAAAGTGATCCCTCATTGATTAATACCTGTTATGGATTAAAAACTAATATATAATTGTTGTATTTATTACTAAGGAACGTGAGCTTCGAGACTCGATTTGGCTGCTCTCGTGTTTCGTAGCTTAACTCTGCCTTTACGAGATGCCTACGTATCTCTGTGAATTAGAGAATCAAGCCAAAAAACGTAGTTCTGATTTGTGGGGTGAGGCCCCTTATATAGGTGTGGGAGTCCTTGAATTGGACTTGGCATAGGAGACTTGGTGGTTAAGTCTCTGAATTAGGATAGACTTGGGAGTCCTAGGAAGTAGGAAGCTGACTCATTATCTCATGAGGTTCCTTGGAGGCCAATCTACAAGGATTTATATTCCCAATAGGACTTATCTTAATAGCTGTTTTCCTCCCTTATTTATTAATTATGAAATTAATAAATAATCAGGGCTTTTGGGCCTTCTTTGTTCCATCAGGCCTGATCTGGTCCATCAGGCCTGATCAATGTGTTGACCTTTTTGGTCTGAATGTCATACATCTTCTTATTGGGCCTAGCAGCCCACACCTTACAATATTTAATTATACAATCAGGATTTATTTATCCCTATCATTTGCCCCCCAACTTTTGGGAAACATTGATTAGGTTTCGCAGAAGTTAAGTCTATTCATTCCCTTACAGGGTTTCGTTTCTACATAAAGTGTGGAGCGACCTACACGTTTACAACGATTGTTCCTTTTATTCAGGAATTATCTTAATTTCCAGGAATTTTTCCCTTAATTTTCTGGGATTTGTCCTTAATTTTCTGGATTTTTCCCTTAATTTCTGGGATTTATCCTTAATTTTCTGGATTTTCCCCTTAATTTCTGGGATTTATCCTTAATTTTCTGGATTTTTCCCTTAATTTCTGGGATTTATCCTTAATTTTCTGGATTTTTCCCTTAATTTCTGGATTTTATCCGTAATTTTCTGGATTTTTCCCTTAATTTCTGGGATTTATCCTTAATTTTCCCTATTTTAACCCATTTTTCTAATTAAATAATCTAGAAAAATAGAACTTTTGCTGCTCAATACATCCTAGGCGTTGTTGATCCACGCCTAGGAGACAGTTTCCTAACAACGTCTAGGAAACTTGCGTCCTAGGCGTTGTTGGAGGCTGATGCTTCCTGGGCGTTGTTGATCCACGCCTAGGAGACAGTTTCCTAACAACGTCTAGGAAACTTGCGTCCTGGGCGTTGTTGGAGGCTGATGCTTTCTGGGCGTTGTTGATCCACGCCTAGGAGCCACACTTCTAACAACGGCTAGGGACAATGCACCCTGTCCAAGTTCTGACATACGAAAACCTTTTGGTTACCCTAATAGAGTAAAATTTTGTAAATCATAGCCCTGAGATTTAGTACCATATTTCCCGTGTTTCGAGTTGATCTATATTCCCTTAATAAAAATGTTTACTGTTAAATGAGATTTTGTTATAATTCGGCATCAGTTTTTGAAATAAATAAAATATGGGTTTTCAGTCCCAAAGAGGGATAAATATTTTCCTTGAATAGTGGATCTGGACTGAGACGCGAGTCCTTTCCACACTTATATTAGGCTTAAAAGTTGCCTAGGGATTCCCGTTAATGTTTTAGAACCCAGCGAGGTTCGGGATTACTTCGCGGCTGATCACCGGCTGTAATCCGTAGCGTCATAAAATGATTTTGATTAAGACATGATTTTATAATTGTTTTGATACAAGCAAAATGATGCCATCTCACACAGTTTTATCTCTCGTTACCATTGGTTATGTCTTTCTATTGTCATTCTTTAATGTATATCTCGATTTATGTTTTGTGTCGTACTATTAGCACTTGTTGAGCATTTGGCTCACTCCTTGCTTTACCCTGATATTATAGCTAGCAGCTATGGTTAGATTCAAGCAGACTGCCCGTAAGACCTGTGATGCTGATGCTTATGTTCGAGTTCAGGTAGAATAAGTAATAATAGTTTGTGTGAGGACTCGGTACTTTTAATCAGATGTAATAGTTGGTAGTATTGGGCTGTTCCAAACCCTAAACTGTAAGATCTTGGAGTTGGTTGTGTATTCTTCTTTTAAAATGTTGTAATAGTTATATTTAATTTGCTGTTTAAGTTGGGGGCGTGACAGGTTTTGGTATCAGAGCTACGGTTTAGAGTCCCTGGACAACCCAAATAGGTTATAGGATATGTGTGTAGGTTATAGATAATATGTGAGAGAGTAGGTTAAGTAAATTATTATTAATACTCCTCTTATTGGTTGTCAGCAAAGGGCGCATTCCTCGTCATCCTCTAGGTCGGACGACACTATTGCTTTCACAGTGTATGCTGAAGCTTGCTGGTTTTTCCATCATCCAATCCAAACGACATTGTTGTGAATATGTTGTGCACTTGATGAGTACCTAAACAAAACATCTAAGTAGATTTTACTTAGTGAAATAATGTAGCACTCGACGGATAAGAATTATAGTCCCGACGGATAACTCATTTTAGTCCCGACGAATGAGTAACTTATTATCCATCGAGTGAGTAGCTTATGTAATAATGAGTTTGTAGCACAGTGTTGTATACACCTTTGTATAGAATCTGTAGTAGTATATAAGTCATGTTGAATTTAACTAGATATGCAGAATAGGTTGATTAACTGTACATAAGCAATGTCTTGTAATTCTGTATAAGTGAAATGAAGTCAAATGCCAAAATAGCTATCAACGGATGCTTAACAAAGCTTCGACGGATGATCAAATGACTTTCAACGGATGTTTAAAAATAGCAGTCGACGGATGATCAAGTAAGTCATCGACGGATGATCTGAAAGTCGACGGATGATAATATCAAGATTCAAACATCAGTTGAACAGTGAAAGATGACACACAGCCGTCGAGATGGATACAAACACACTGTGGAAGCCCATTAACTGGGTAATAGAGGACGAAAAGCAGCAAAGATCAAGACTGTTAGATTTTATATTTATTCAGTTCTTTTGACTTTGTAATCTTGGTAATATATAAACCAAGAGAGTAGCAAATAGAAAAATAACTAAGAGAGCTAAGAAACAAAAATAGAGAAATCTTTGTAAGCACTATCTTTAGCATTTCCTGTGTTCTTAGTAGTTCTATTTTATATAAGCAGCTGTGAGCATTTCTGCACACAGAGTTCTCTCGATATATTAAATATATCTCTGGTGGAATTATTTAAATCCACCAGAAAGTTTTAAAGACTCTTGTTTTTAATTACTCTTGTTTTGATTCATTAAAGTTTATATTCCGCATTGTGCTAATCAAAACAAATATATCTATAATCGAGTTGAACATTTTTATCTTAAAGAAAAAGTTCAAGAATTCCATTCAACCCCCCTTCTGTAATTCTTGCTATATTGTTAAGGGACTAACAATTGGTATCAGAGCAAGCTCTTAATCTACAAAGAGTTTAAAGATCAAAACAATTCAGCAAGATGAACAAGAAAGATGTTGGAGTCAAGATTCCTTTTCTTGATAAAGATAATTACCATCATTGGAAGGTAAAGATGCATCTTTATATGCTTTCTCAAGATGAGGCCTATGTGGACTGCATAGAAAGAGGCCCTCATGTTCCAATGAGAGCTGCAACAGGAAATGAACCATCAGTTCCAAAGCCAAGGCATGAATGGTCTGATCCTGATCTTGAACAAGTCAGGAAAGATAAAAAGGCCATGAACATTCTGTTCAATGGTGTTGATGCAGATATGTTTGATAACATCATCAACTGCAAGACTGCCAAGGAAGTTTGGGACACAATACAGATAATCTGTGATGGTACTGAGCAAGTAAGAGAAAATAAAATGCAGCTCCTGATTCAGCAATATTAGCATTTTCACAATGAAGAAAGTGAGTCACTCACTGATATTTTTAGTAGATTCCTAAAGCTACTAAATGCTCTTAAATTGCATGGAAGAGTCTATCAGACTAAAGACTCCAATATGAAATTTCTCAGATCTCTTCCAAAGGAATGGACACCAATGACAGTCTCATTGAGAAACTCACAAGATTATAAGGAGTTTACTTTGGAGAGACTGTATGGCATTCTGAAGACCTATGAGCTTGAAATAGAGCAGGATGAAAGAATGGAGAGAGGAAAGAAGAAAGGAGGATCCATTGCACTAGTGGCTGAACTGGAAAAGGAGAAGGAAGTGAAGATGGAAGCTGTGGAATCAACTTCAAAGGCCTGTGAAAGCAAGGGTAAAGGGCTAGCTGCAGAAAGTGAAGATTCTTTGAGTCAAGATGACATGGAGGACATTGATGAGCACCTAGCATTCCTTTCAAAAAGATTTTCCAAGCTCAAGTTCAAGAAGAACTTTGGAGCTGCCAAGCCAAATAGAAACATGGTGGATAAATCAAAATTCAAGTGTTTCAAATGTGGCTTGGCAGGGCAT